>NC_073398.1:23087124-23187124 GCF_028641065.1 Leucoraja erinaceus
AGCAGAATCTTGAGCAAGTGGCTCTCCATCTAGATGATATTGTTTCAACCGTACATGCCAAGCTAAGCTGCATACTGCAGAGACAGTCTTGAATTGGTGTACAACATTCCGTGGAATGAAATACACATCATTGTCATAAAGTTGAATTCGAGCATACCGAATACCCTCTCTTCTTATCTGGTTGAGTTTTGCATCATCTACCCATTGAACACACTAGAAATAAGAAAACGAGGACCAGGAATTAAAATGAGAAAACAGGTCCAACAATTAAAATTGTACACAGGAAATATATCACTACAATATTTTCTGGCATACAAAAGCAGAGGTAAGTCAAATCTTTCTCAACCTCAACCCACTTAAAAAATAATTACAGAATTCTTAATTTTGGTACATTTTCCCTGAATTTCATCAGCTCTCGATTGGCCCACTAGTTGAAGTTCATCTCATAATGATAAATTACTTTCTGGAAACAGTAGTTGCTGTATTGCGATCAGAAAATATAATCCAATAAATGTCCAAGTAAAAAAATGAAGTTCAAAACTAACTAAAAGATGTAACCCAAAGTTTTTCCTCCTCAGATGCACTGCTCCAGCCCTGTAGCTTTTTAACCCGCCATCCATTTAAATGCAATTTTCAAGAGGGTCTTTGATTATTTTTTTAATAAAAGGAAAAAAAAAGAAAAAAATCGGGTTTGGCAGGATATTTCCTTCCCCGAGCCAGAAGAACTGAATATTGTCTCAATGGCCCAAGAGCTTCCCACCCTAAATGGTTCTACACTTTGCAGCCACAACAGTGGGGAACAGCAAAAACAGAATCTGCTACAACAAACAAACGATAACCATTTTGATTAAATTTTAAATGTCTCCAAAATGGAATGTAAATATTATTTATAAATGTATTTTGATTATCTAACGAATTACCTGAGACAATGGTGGCTCATGCAGATCTAACTGCAACCTCTGCACTACCTCTAAGAAGTCTTCTGCATGAAAACAAATCACATCTTTGGTTATACGAGGTTGATCAGACCTGAAAAAAAAAAAGAAATAGGTTTCAGTGAGCCAAAAATCATCACTAATGCAATTGTTCATTTTGAAAGATGCCAAGTAGTTGAATGTCAGTTGGTACCTGTACTCTCCATTTGCTGAGTATGTAATATTACCGGTAGCAACATGGAAGATCTCACATGTGAAATAATGGCCAGACATTTATCAAATCAAATAAATGACTGAGACTTAACACTGCTGAAGATTAATGCCCGTCCCAATATACCCTTCAAAAATCACTCAAAAAAAATAAATACATTCAGCAGGCATTTGCACCCACCAACCATTTAATTCACATATTTTTGGTTATCCTAATCTCTTCGAACCTGTTAGACTTACATCTAAGTGTCTAGATTTATATTTCAAATGGGTCTGGAGTCTCTTTGCTGATCTCATATTTTGCAAACTGCAGAAAGGTGCTTTAAAATACAGTTAAGTGAGCTCACAGCACGGACGTGTGGTCAGGGGAGGCAGAGCCTCACCTGTCATACTCCCAATGAAAATAGCTGATAAGAAAAGTAAAGAAAAATAATAATAAAAAAAAAAAATATAAAGATTTTTCCACTGATCTGTTATAAATGTCATTTCTATATGAATCTGATCATTTTTTAGTCAAGTCAAGTCTAGTCAAGTTTATTTGTCACATACACATACGAGATGTGCAGTGAAATGAAAGTGGCAATGCTCGCGGACTTTTGTGCAAAAGACAAACAACAAAACAACCAAACAAATTATAAACACAATCATAACACACATATTCTTTTACATAAGTCAAAATTGCCAAATTTGTGCAGCTCCACTGCAAATACAGGGAGAGATGATAGGTGAGGCAGTGACGAGCTGAGCCTCCCCTCTGATTGCGCAACCCCTCAGAAACTGGATGGAACGCGGGCAATAAGCGTGTGCCTGTTACTATCTCTCTGTATGTCACCAATGTAATGTTTGTAAACCCCTTCATTGCATGTTCTCGCCTTCCATAGTCCAGGCAGCTTATTTCACGTATAAATATTAAATTTAGGCTTGCTGGTCTCGTCATAAAACTGCAATGAAAAAGCACCAGGGGAGGCAGCGATCACATCTGCCTCACTGAGGGGGCGCGTCTTGAGCCCAGTGGAGGGAGAGCGAGCATCAATTACGTAGGCTCAGCCCACGTAATTGATGCTACCTCACTCTCCCTCCACACTAGCTAGCTTCAGCAGCGGCGGTGCAGCACTGGATTCCACCGCGGGCGGCGCTGACTGGTAGGTTGATTCATTGTAGCGGCAGATTCGGAAGCTCTGGGCCGCTGAGAGCTCCCAATTGGGCCCCGCGCTGGAGTAATGTACTCTCAGCCCGTGTAGATCTACCCTGGGTGGAGGGGGGAGAGAGGGGTGGAGAGAGAGTAGAGGGGTGGAGGGGGAAGCAAGGGATAGACGGGGAAGGGGGTGTGAGGGGGAATTGGAAGGGGAGGTGGGTCGTTGCCTCGCGGTCCCGGGGCAACGCTCCCGCCCCTCCAGTCGCCATGCTTCACGCACACAGCCCCAGCTCCACCCCTCACTCTCCCCGGGGAGATGCAGGTATCAATACAGGGAGGGCCGGGCCACTGATACTAGCCAGTGCCGCCCCAGCCATTGACCTCACCGCACGTCACTGGCTCATAGATATTCTCTACACTAAACATTTGCATGTCTGACAATGAAACCTTTAGTTATTCCTTTCACAGGACATGCCGCAAATTCCTTTCACAGGACATAGTGCTGCAAATTTTCAAACATTTAAATAGTTTAACGTAGATATGTTATTCATGGAGTTCGAACAATGTAGAAAAACTCCAAGGTATGAATGCAACATATTTGTTCATCTAACTTTCTATATTCTAAAAGTATTATTTTAAAAAACTCAATGCTAGACCATTAAGTTAAATATTCTAAAAACTTCAACAAGGATGAACAAAGGAAGAGAGTAGCAAATATAATCATCTGTCCCTTAAAAATTCAGACTGGAGCATTAATAAAGGAGAACAGGGAAACAGAAAACATGTTAAATAGAACGTGTATTTTCACAATGAAAACCGTTAAAGCCACAAGGAAAAAGTGGGTAATGAAAAGAGACAACATTTATGCCTCACATAGCCACAACATAATAAACATAATTTAATATTCTTACTCCACAAATCCATAATTATCTTTTACTGCTTTGATACCCAGTCTAAGTGGTTCCTCATTTAGCAGAATTGCCTTTATGAAACAAGCAAAACCAACCTCGCACCATTTCCTTATTCAGCAGAATACATCACTATAGTGACACAGCTATCCCAACTCCAACGATCCAGGTTCAATCATGACTTCCAGTGATGTCAGCGTGACCAAGTGGATATGCCCTTTGATGCCCTAAGTTCCTACCACGTCTTAAAGATGTGTGTGGTGATAGGTTAATTGACCAATGTAAATAGCTCCCAGTATATAATGAATTCCAGAGTCGACAGGAATATGGGGACATACAGCTATTGGAAAAAAAAAGTGGGGGAATGGGATTTGGTGTGACTTGGCATACATCTGTTTAACCAAATCGAAACTCAACAGAATATTTTATTGGGACTTACAAAAATTGCCATTGTGCTGTTCATAGAAGTTAATTCTGCTGCTGTTCAGCTCCAGTGACCAGAGTTCACTACTGACCTCTGCCACTGTCTGCATGGATTTGGAAGTTCTGTCCGCCACCACATGGGTTGTCCCAAAACTCAAATTTCCTCAAACACCCACGGTCAAACTTGCAGATTAACAGCCAAATGGAAATTGTCCTTAGTGTAGGTGTGTGATAGAATGTGTGGGGAGGGAGAGAGAGGGAGGAAAGAGTTATAAATATTAGATTACAGGAAGATATTTGGGGCAAGAAAATAGAAGGAATTGGTTTCAGGTTGATTATTAGCGGAATGGAATGATAGGAATGCTCTGTGTGCCAACACAGAATATACGGCTGAACAGCCTCCATCTGTGTTGTAAAGTAATATAAGGAATACAGAGTGGTGGAACAATACAAATAATGTATGCATAAGTTCTGCTCAATTTACCATTAGAATGAAGAGTATGAAATTGAATTTTAAGCTTGAAAAATTCTGCCATTTATTGCATCTCTTCTATCCATAGTACAAATTAGTTTGGGATGTTGAATCCAATACGCAAGCTCGGTATTCCGACTGCGCATGCCCAGGTCATAGGTCACTAGAGATAATTATTCTTGGCAGCAAAGCTGCTACATGTATACAGACCTGCGTTTCATCCGTAATTAGGATCGAACCCGGGTCTCTGGCGCTGCAAGCGAGGTTGAATTGCTACTGGACTGGCCCCATCCCCTCCCGAGTGTCCCATCCCTATCCGGGGGTGGCCGGATATGTCCGGGGTAACCCTGGACTGACGGGACACCAGCCCGGAGCAGTGGCACCCCCATGCTTATAGCCAGCGCTGAGAAGAAGCGCAAACTCCAGCTCAACTCTGTCTGGCCCGCCGGGTTAACAGACAGCCCTGGACTGACGGGACACCGGCCTGGAGCAGTGGCGGCCCCAGGCTTACAGCCAGCGTGGAGAAGTAGCGCTAACTCCAGCTCAACTCTGCTCCGACTCCCGAGGAACCCGTTCCCCAACGGACCAGGGACTGTCAGCTGCACCTCTCGCCTTATCCCATGGCCGTCCGTTAACCCCCTCGGTGCCGGCGAAAGCCGAGCACCAATCATCAACGGGGATACACAGAAAATGCCGCAGTAACTCAGCGGGTCAGGCAACATCTCTGGAGAAGGGTCTCGACCCGAAACGTCACCTATTCCTTTTCTCCAAAGATGCCCCCTCTCCCACTACCTGGCACCCCCGTTCCTCAGATTAAATATATTTTTACACATAAATGAATAAAGATGAGAATTTTTACACAATTTATACAGCCAGCGCTTCGCTCGCTTTTTCTTTATCATGAATGACCTTTGACAAATCCCATGATTCCTTGCATTTTTTGGAATACCAAACTCGCTTATTGAAATGCCTGCTTCTCAGCATAGATCAGATTTCAAACATGCGTCACAGGTATCACTTTTCAAGTTCAAGTTACATTTATTGTCACATGCACCAATTGGTGCAGTGAGATCAGAGTTACCATACAGGCATAGGAACAAAAAGAACACGATACACGATTGAATTCAACATGAACATCCCCACACAGCGGAATCAACATTTCCCACTGTGAGGGAAGGCAATAAAGTTCAGTCATCTTCCTCATTGTTCACCCATGGTCATGGCCTTCGAGCCCTTCACAGTCGCCGGTACGGCGGCCTGATGTTCAGGCCCTCTCGCCGAGATGATCGGAACTCTGATGTCGGAACGGAAGAACACTCTCAGCGGCTTGGAGTTTCCAAATCGGCCACTTCTTACCGGAGACCGCGGCTCCCGAAGTCCACAGGCCGAGCTGGGCAAAGCTCAAACACTGACGACCCTCGGCAAAGAATCCCAGGAGTCCGTGATGTTAAAGTCAGCGCCGACCGCGGCTAGAAGTTCCGCAAACCACAGCTCCACGATGTTAAACAGCAGGCCCAACACTCTGGAGCTTCAACACGGCGATCCCCGGTAAGGCATCGCCCGCACCGCGATGGTAATTCAGTGCTCCGCCGGTGCTGAAGCTCTGGTCGGTCTCAGGCAGGAAAGGCCGCGCCAATCCAGATAGTAGGCCATGGGGGGGGGGGGGAATTGCGACTTGGAGAATAGACGCATCTTCGACCAGGAAGTGACTGTGAAACGGTTTCCCCCATTCCCCAAAAAGGGTGAAATGACAAACAGACTGCTGGCGAGGCTGCCGTGCGCCACCCGATGATCATGTTGATGTCTCCCATTTTATGGTCAACCACTCCCATTGAAGGCTCCAGATTTTTAAATCTATTAAAAATGTATTAAAAAACTTATCCTTTATGCAAGGATATTTGACAACAAAAAAATAACCTGTATACCTTTTCCTCCCAAAACAACAAAAATCAAAGAAAATATTAGTTTCCTAATTGGTTTCCTAAAAATTAGTTTCCCCAATTGCATTTAAGATAAAAAGGCCATTGACTAAATAGTGACAAGGTCACAAAACAATTAAGTGTTATATTTTTCTGAAAGCATATAGTTAAAATGGAAGAGTTAATCTGTTTATTTATTGTGTATATATGGTCTATAGACACAACCTTTATCTTTAGTTTTGTATTATGTTTACATATTCTGTTGTGCTACAGCAAGTAAAAATGTCACTGTCCTATCGGGAACACATAACAATAAAACTCTCTTGACTCTTGAAATAAAATGAGAAAAATAACCATCCGAATGGCCAGCATGAAGTTTGTTCACATAATTTACTGACCAACTTTGATATACATGTAAAAAAATATTATCCCTCCTAATCATAATTTCAAAGTAAGTTAGTTTATTACCAATGTTTTTATCTATAACAATTAACATTTTCTCAAAGTTAATAATGTTTGACTATTAGATATAGATATAAAAGCCTCAGGTGTGTGTTGCCATCCAAGTAAAGACTGATAGACTTTTCTTCATACTTTATTAACTGTCATAATTAACAGCATATGGTGCAGCCAAATAATGTGGCCAACTCACATACCAATCTCCACACTGTACAGCTTTCAACACTCCAACAGCTGCTGTAGTCTGGCGCTCAAATCCTTGTCCAATATGATCCGCATGGGCTCGAGTCCTATCCTCAAAGAGCATTTCACGTGGTTCACTTGCACGAGGTAGATACTGTAAATTTTTTATTTCATTGGTGGTCCTATGGGATAGATAAAAATATAAATGCAAAATCTGTCCAATTTTCAGATTTTAGATTTACCCAATCAGCAGGCTTAGTTATTTGCAAAGAAACTGCATTTTACCAACACAATTGGGATGCTAATGAGTTACAATTGGTGCTAAACTCAAATAACAGTACAAAACAAAAGAGGTGATTTGATCTGCCGACTGTACGTTTTCTAGCCTTGCCCCTTGTTCTACTGATAAATATATATTAATCTGTACTATTCCTAGTCATTTTGCAATATTTGCCATAAATATAGCAATAACACATTGCTATATTTGAAAATATATTTTTACATAATCCTTATTTTGAAGACTTGCACATAAATCACTTGCAAGGGTTAGAAAAATAAATGATACTGGTACTGCTTTAAAAAAAATGGATTAGATTCTCTCGGTGGGCAAAATGTAATTTTTACATCATTAAGTACATGTGGCTACAATTTATGTAGAAACCCTGAAGTGTACGGAATGTGGTGCCTAATCGCTTAAGGGAAGATCGGAATTTTATTGCAATAGAAGCACACATCGACTGAATAACTAAACTAAGAGAAATAAGGAACTGCAAGAGCTGGCCTATAGAAAAACAGAAAAATGTTGGAATACTCTCAGCAGGTCAGGCAGCATCTCAAGTGGACGTGGATAGATGACATTGCAGGTCAACACGCTTCTTCAGAAACATTCAAGCATACTTTGAAGAGATTTCACAGTGGGGTAGTAAAATGGAGACACAAGGAACTGCAGATGCCAGTTTACATAAATAGTACTGGAGTAACTGGATGATATGGATAGGCAACGTTTCAGGTCAGAATCCTTAAGACTGATTCTTTTCAGACTTCTCAATTGAATGGTTAATCTTAGCAAAGCGACGTTTGGGTAATTCTCCTTAAGAACATTACTTCAAAAACACTAGCATATAACATGCAACATCACAAGAATATCAGTGCATCATGTGATCTCATGTGACTGCAAAGGCAAGATCAATAAGATCTTGAAATCAATTTTGATCTTATCTTGAAGCACTGTTTAAAATCAACAAAAACAAAGTCCACAACACAACCAATTGAGCAATTAGCACAGTTAAATTATTTAAATGCAGGGCTATAGGGATTCTGAGCTGGGTACAAAATCATTTTAACATTTTAATTAACTCAGCTGTGCTGTAGCATCCATCACTGGATCCACCAACTTCCATAAACAAGCAAAAAATATTTAGCAAAAACTGATGTAATACTGTTTGTGCACAATATTCAAAACCTCAGTTTTCAGGACTAGGACTCGCACTTATGGAACATCCTTCAGGAAATATACATGCAATACTCGGGTCTCAACCCGAAACGTCGCCTATTTCTTCGCTCCATAGATGCTGCCTCACCCGCTGAATTTCTCCAGCTTTTTGTCTACCTGCAAACTACAGGGTCTGTTATTGTTTAAAATTGTTTCTATCTATTTTGTAAATACCTGAATGAAGTAATGCATTCATCAAGGCAAAAATGTTTTTTTTTAAATACAAAAAAAAAGCATTATGGGGAACTATTTGCACGCTGTAACTGCCTTTGGCCTATATCGCTTAAGAACTCTGGTTAACACAAAGCTATTAAACTCAAATTTAAAATTAACACATTAACTAGCATCTATTGCTATTCATGGAAGAATACCAAGAGTATACTAGATTTTACACGTGGAGTGTTTCCCAACTTCACTCCTGAAAAGACTTGTTCTAAATTTTTAACCATGAACCCAAGTTTCAGATATCCCAGCCGGGTTCTACAAAGCCCATTACTGTCAATAGTTTTTTTATGCAATACTTTTTAATCAAACCAAATTAACATTTAGCTTCCAGATAGTATTAACTCTGTTTAAAATTGTTTAAAATTGTTTCTATCTATTTTGTAAATACCTGAATGAAGTAATGCATTCATCAAGGCAAAAATGTTTTTTTTAAATACAAAAAAAAAGCATTATGGGGAACTATTTGCACGCTGTAACTGCCTTTGGCCTATATCGCTTAAGAACTCTGGTTCAAGGAGCTCTGGACCAGGGAGCTCATTGTAGACTTCAGGAAGTCCAGAGGCGGCACGCACACCCCAATCCACATCAACGGGACGGAGGTGGAACGTGTTTCTAGCTTCAGGTTCCTGGGAGTCAACATCTCCGATGACCTCTCTTGGACCCACAATACCTCTACTCTGATCAAGAAGGCTCATCAGCGTCTCTTCTTCCTGAGGAGACTGAAGAAGGTCCATCTGTCTCCTCAGATCCTGGTGAACTTCTACCGCTGCACCATCGAGAGCATCCTTACCAACTGCATCACAGTATGGTATGGCAACTGCTCTGTCTCCGACCGGAAGGCATTGCAGAGGGTGGTGAAAATTGCCCAACGCATCACCGGTTCCTCACTCCCCTCCATTGAGTCTGTCCAAAGCAAGCGCTGTCTGCGGAGGGTGCTCAGCATCGCCAAGGACTGCTCTCACCCCAACCATGGACTGTTTACCCTCCTACCATCCGGGAGGCGCTACAGGTCTCTCCGTTGCCGAACCAGCAGGTCGAGGAACAGCTTCTTTCCGGCGGCTGTCACTCTACTCAACAACGTACCTCAGTGACTGCCAATCACCACCCCCCCCCCGGACACTTATCATTATTTATTCAAATCGTTTGCTATGTCGCTCTTCCAGGGAGATGCTAAATGCATTTCGTTGTCTCTGTACTGTACACTGACAATGACAATTAAAATTGAATCTGAATCTTGAATCTGAATCTGTTTGTGCAGGCATAATTTAACTCCTTGGGACCAGAGCAAGTCTCCAATGCATTCTTTCCAGATGGCTCTCCCATAACTGCTTGATTATAGCATAATCAGGCCTTTATAAGGCTGCAACTATTTAGTCCGTATTTACTTCCTTAGGCTCCTGAGAAGATTCGACATGTCCACAGATGCACTGCAGAGTGTATTTGGTTTAAGAAGGCAGCAGCACCTTGTCAAGGGCAACTAGAGACCAGCAACTAAATGCTGCCTTAGCCTGTGAAGGCCACATCCCTACAATAAAAGATATACAAAACATCAATTCAAGTAGCAGGTTTGCAAGCTATAAGCCAGAGGTTCACTAACACTCAAAGCTATATAATATCGACTTACAGCTCAGAAAAAACCCTTTGCCCACCAGATTTGCATCCACTTTCAATCACCCATGTACATTGATCCAAGATTATTCTGTTTTTTATTCTCTCCATATTATAAACTCCTCCTATACTGCTCACCCATACACAAGGGACAATTTACAGTGGCCAATCTACCAACCTACACATCTGTGGGAAGAAACTGGAGCACCTCGAGGACTCTCAAGTGGTTACAGGAAAAACACAGAGAATCCATGGACTGCATACAAGGTCAGGTCTGACCCTTGGCCTCTGGCACAGTACCTCGACAGCATTGCATAAAGGGGGAGGCCCTGCACTGGTCTGTGCCTCACCAATGAACTAGATCTGGTTTCACAGCATAACACCACGATGGAAGAAAAGCATTTGACCAGACCATATGTGACTGGGCAACAGAAAATTCCCTCAATACATTAGTGAGAAATTATTTGAAAAGTAGCGACAGACAAGCAAAAACCAACAGGTAATGAAAATAACCACTATTCAAATGGAATACGCAAATATGAGGAAACGATCAAAATTTGCTACAACTACTATGAAACTAACAGCACCCTTTGGCACTCACACATTTAAATACTGAAGTCCAGCAATTAGATTTCTGATGATAGTTCATTTACCCAAAATATTAACTCTGATTTTCTCTCTCCAGCAGAGCTTTTTGCAGATCTTATTCCCATGACAAGTAAGCAAGTAAAAGTGACTGCAAGTGACTTGTGGATGCTTATCACCTGGAATGCAAAATTACAGCCCTGGTTAACAAAACAAATTAAGACATTGAACTCACCGCCGTCGTTTAAAAGGTGATTTTGGCATGTCTGCTATAGGGATCACCTGCTCTCCTGGACGAACCCACATTATAGGACCATCATCACTTTCTTTACGGCACTTAAGTTTGAGACTAGAAAATGATCCCCATGGTAATGTTCGCTATTGACAGAAAAAAATATGCCATTATTTTACGGTCTCTCTCTCTCTCTCTCTCTATATATATATATATATATATATATATATCTATCTATGTCTATCTATGTCTATCTATATCTATCTATATCTATCTATATCTATCTATCTATATATATATTATACACACTAAAAATATTTTAGTTAGAATTACAAAAATTAACAAATAAAATGTGTATTAACTTCAGATACAAATGTAATTAGTTATCAAATACAAAGGTAATTAACTATAGAGGGATAAATCTAAATGATCAAATCAACCACCTGAAATGGTTTAATTAGCCATTTTGTTCACATGCTATTTTTCTGTGCCATTCTTGTATAGGACCGCTATAGAAGAATTCAGGCCAAAGGAAAAATATATACTTAGTACAAAAATGGTACTTCAAAACAAGGGCAATGATTTTTTTAATCAAAGTAATTGCTATGAATGCATTATAATTTAAACTAATACCCGTTTAGGACATTTAAACTCAACCATTTGGGGCTTTTGCATTTTCTTTTAAAACCATGCTTGTAAAGGTTGAAACACCAGCAATCATCTCCTTCCAAGTAGGAGAACTGTTCTTTTTATGTGTGGACATTCCCTCGGTTACATACAGATTTTAAGAACTGTCTGCTATCTGCAGTTTCAGCTAAATGGAAACACTTGTGGCTCAAATTGCAAATGTTGCACTGATAGGTTAATTAGCTGCAGATTTGTAGATCGTAGTTAATTTTAAATCTTAGTTAGAATCATTTTTTACATATTTGTTCTACAGATTAAAATTATGCAAGACCATGGAAGCTGCCAGATCTTTGAGCGCTAGATCAGTATTATTATAATTTTGGATATTATTGCATTGACAAACAATGCTCCTATAGTTTAATCCTGCCTTTAGAAATTAGATCCCATTATTACATTGTTCAAAAATTAATATGTTAGACAGACATTGATTCAAATTTAAATATCCAAGCAAGTATTTCCAGTTATCGATGTTCCAATTGATTTTGCATTAATAGAAATATAACCAATTACAGAAATTAGTTGGACCACATTAGTGATATTTAAACAGGTTCGTAATAGATGTGGATTAGCTTTGTGTTATTTTTCATTTCCCATTGTTCAATAAAAACTGTTTTCAATTATTATGACTACTGATAGGAAAATTAATAACGATAGTAGTCCCAAACATTATGTGCATGAATCGCAAAAAAATGCCAACTAGTTCAAGTAAGTGGTTGGGATGGGAAATTGTCTTTATTGTAAGAGGGTTTGGAATATGGCATTGTTGCAATTGTACATTTACACAAGTGAGGCTACAGCTAGAGGACTGTAGATAGTTTTGGTCCTCTGATTTAAGAAAGCAAATACTGGCATTGGATGCAGTCCAATAAATGTATCTGGTTCCTTTCTGGGATAAGAGAATCAACCTACCATAAATCGTTAAAGAAACAACATCTATATTTTTTGGAGAATAATAGAATTAAATCCAAATAGGGCTCAACAGGGCGGATGGCATTTGTTTCCATTAATGTTCCCATCAGAGGGGAAAACTCTAACCAGAGGACATAGTTACAAGTTTATTTAAAACTGAACTTTGCAGGAACTGTCTCTTGCAGAAGAGGGTGAATTTCTAGCATTTGCTAGAATAGAGGATTGTAGAAGTTAGATTAAAGGGGGTCTTTAATGGAAGTCAATATATTTTGAAAAGATCAGGGAATTGAGGGTCATAGAGAAATAGTACAAAACAGACAAGGCCTTGGCATATCAGCAATGAAAACATTGAATAGAGGGGCTGACTTGAAGGGCCAAATAGCGTCCTCCTGCTCCTATTTTCAAATGTTCCACAGTTGATGATATTTGTACATAACAATAAATTAAAAAATACTTGCTTGTAAAAAAGGAGACTCTTCCAATCTGTCCAAAAACTCTGGAAAATAGTCCCCAACTTCTTCATCCACAGCTCCTACCAAACTGATCTGTCGCATTGGACCAGCCCTGTAAGTACCATGCGAATATGTACGCTTCACCTATTTCAGATTTAAAAAATGTTAATGTTAATCAAATGTGCAATCATGCCATGTCATCAGATATGACATTGCGTACAACCAAAAAATATATAGAAATGAAATACATTTTTTCAATCATGCGAACTGCAGCAAAAATTAGAGCTTTTCTATTTGATATTCACATTATGACCAGATGCAGTTTTTCTGTTACTATTGAAAGCATACCCCAACTATTATAAAATAACACTCATTTATAAAACAACAACAAAATAACACTACGTTGGATACTCTGCCATATATCTTAGAAGAGATAAAGGGGCATCATTTGATTTGGCAGCATCCAATTTATATGCTCTTAATTGGATTTTAGATGACAAAGTTTTAAAACAGATGTGGCAAGTTATTGAATAGATATTCTGATAATGACACAATAGAAGCCAGGCAAGTGGGGTTTGAATAAATAGTATGCAACTGAACATCTTTATGACCAAATTGAAGAATTGGAAAATTAATAGCCCAAGGACTAAGAAATATTTTGTTACAATGGTTGAATTCAATGTTAAATCAGGTACAGAGTAAAATAGGGGAAGCGAAAGAACAATGGACAGAAGTAGAGTTCATCTTGATGAAAAACACTTAGCTTTCATGAATTTCGCCAAAAATCTTTATCGTCTTCTGGACAACACCAATTTTCTTATGTTTATAAACTGTCGAATAGATTACAAAGACTAGTGGACACTGCCAGGTCCATCACGGGTTCCGACCTTCCCACCAACGAAAGGATCTATAAGAGGCGCTGCCTCAAAAAGGCAGCCAGTATCATCAAGGACCCACATCACCCTGGACACGTTCTCATTTCACTCCTGCCATCGGGAAGAAGGTATGGGAATTGAAAAACCCATGACATCCAGGTTCGGGAACAGCTTCTTCCCAACAACCATCAGGCTATAAAACACTACAGGGCCATTCTTTGGAAAGTGAAGCAAAATTTCACACACGTGACCACATGTCATCACACAAAGTAATACATTAAAAATTATTGTAAAATATTAATCTTATTCATTGCTATTTTCCTACCTACAGAACTATAATGCATGTCTGCTAAAGGTATGAACATTCTAGCTTTTTAAAATTCAGAGTTTGTAAGATAAGACTGAGTCATGAAAAAAATGCGTCCGTGTGAGGTCACACACGTGACCAGTCATATTTGATCTCTAACCCTAAACATTGTCAGCATAACATAAAAACTTCACATGATAAATTTTGAAAAAAATGAATCATATATACAGTACAAAACAATATACCTGTAATACTTTCAGAATTAGAAGAGATGTATTCCACAATTGTTCACATTTTTGGTCACACACATGACTAAGAATGGGCCTACAAACTCCAACTAAACTTCATCTTGGTTGCACCAGTGACTTTGGGCTTTGTTTTGTTTTGCACTATATTGGATTTTTTAATATAATTATTTTTTTTGTGTGTTTATTCTGTTATCTATTGAGTACTGTGTTGACAAATCTATTCTGCTGCTGTATTAAATAATTTAATTGTTCTGTTTTGCTACATCCAAAATTAAACACTTGATTGGCAATGAGCACAAAGTAGTTTAGCGCTTCAATCTTTAGGTCGTCCAATATCTTACTTCAGTCTTAGTTTATAAATTATAAAGATTATAAATATAACAAACTACTGCATCAGGATAGGACTGGACGTTTAAAAGCACAACTTTAGGAAGAAGTTACATGATATATTTTGGTGGCATAATTTATGAATTAGAATTGCCCAAAAGAAATAATCTTCAGATCTCTCAAATAAGTATAATCTTTTAGTTGACTTCAGGAAGATGGGTGGACTGCACATCCCGGTCTGTATCAATGGTGCTGTAGTGGAAATGGTTGAAAGCTTCAAGTTCTTAGGTGTAAATATCAATTAGACCTCAAGGGGTCCAAATGACAATTAAATTGAATCTTGAATCTTGAATGGCTTACTCCTTATTCTTAAACTGTGGCCCCTGGTTCTGGACTCCCCCAAGATCGGGAACATGTTTCCTGTCTCTAGCGTGTCCAAGCCCTTAACAATCTTATATGTTTCTATGAGATTCCCTCGGCCTCCAACAGGAGAAGACCGGGGACTGGTGCCGACGACTCACCTCACCGTCGCGGAGCTGGCCGAGTCTGGAGCTGGTGGAGCGGTGGTGGTGGAGCGCTGCTGCTGCTGGCGGCCCGACCTCCGAGATTCGGAGGCCTTCTAAACTCCAGAGTGTACAAGCCCAGCTGCTCCATTCTCTCAGGATATGACAGTCCCGCCATCACATATTTATATTTTCTGGTCTGAGGTTGTAAAAAATAACCGAGATTTAATATATTATTGAAAACTCACACTGGCAATAAAGATTAATGTTTGCAGGATTTTTCTTCAACCAATAACAATTGATAAATACATGAAGTTCTTTTTAATACAATTCTTCTCAGCTGATTACTTTGGATAACTCTGAAAAACAATACTGCCTGGGAAAGGAACATGTAATCAATGAAACATAGTAATCCAGTCACTCCTTTAACTGCATCCGTGTCTTCTGTCCAAATTTCCATTAGGTTTGTACCATTGCAATAGCAAGTGTATATAGCTTCACAATTATTTCTTACTGCATATTCATGCTAATTGGAGAGTAAGTAAGTAAATTTTATTTATATAGCACGTTTAAATCAACTTGCGTTGAAACCAAAGTGCTTTACATAGAAGAAATAATTAGGTTTCCGTACATCCATAGAAAAATTACAAAAAAAGAAAAATGACACAACACATAATAGAATTTAACATGAACGTCCCCCCCACAGCAGAATCAAAATTTTCCACTGTGAGGAAAGACACTAGAAAGTTCAGTCCTCTTCCTCTGTGATCACCCACGGTCGGGGCCTATTTGTGGCCTCCGCAGCCTGTCCGATGTTTTCAGGCCCTCTTGCCGGATGATGACGCTCCGGCGTCGGGAGAAACACTCCTCAGCAGCTTCGAGTGTCTGGAACGGCCGCTCCCTCCCTGGAGACCGTGGCTCCTGATATCCACAGGCCGCACTGGTCGGAGCTCTGACTCTGGTGATCTCAGCGAGAGATCCCAGGCTCCGCAGTGTTTTAAATCCAGCGCCGCCTGCGGCTGGACGCTCCGCAGACCGCGGCTCCTCGATGTTGGAGTTGGCGGTCAGCATTCCGGAGCTTACCGTACGGCGACCCGGTAAGGCATCGCCCGCTCCGTGACGGTGTTTCAGTGCTGTGCGGCCACCGACGCTGGGGTTCTGGCCAGTCCCGACAGAAGACGCCACTCCAGTCCCGATGGTAGGCCACGAGGAAGGGCCGAAGAAACAGCTCGGAGGGAAGCCGCCTCTTCGACCAGGTAGGGACTAGGAAATAAAGTTTCCCCCTTCCCCTCCCTCCACCACATAAAAGAAGACGTCCAACAAACATATTTTTTAACAGGACAAAAAATAAAAATAAAAAAGGGTGAAAGGGCGGACTGCAGGCAGAGGGGAGGAGATTTATATAATTTTCATTTAATTCATTAGAATCCCTCTTGCTCTTACTTGCACCAGATTAAAGTAGGAACAGAAGATTTACTCCTTTCTTTCACGTGACTTTTCATACAATAAATGAATCAGCATGTTACTTTCTTTGAGAACCACACATTGGCTTATACATTTTTTTAATTCAACTTTTGATAAGCTAATCAAGGCATGATAGGGAATGTGCGACATTTATAGATAGGCTGCATCACATGAAGATTTTTTAATGCAATAAATAGTTGGACAATTCTGTAAAACAGTTTACGCTGGAGTCATCCAATGTCAGCTATTCTGTGATTAAATACATCTGTGATAGTTCTGCTAACAATGCTGTATTTAAGCTCTCTTTAGCGCCTGCTCTGTTGGAAATTGATCAAACAAGCAAAAACGAGTTAAGCTGCATGCAAAAATTGGCAGTTATTCATTTAAATAGCGGCCATTTTAAAAATCTAGCACCTGCCTTAATGTAGGGGACAAATTAGATTGCCAAGTTTTTCCTCCTTTTCTAATTATTTTTGAGAGGTTTGCATAGATGAAACCCAAACCCAAGAATTACTACTGACAACTACATTATTACAGCCACAATGTTGTAGCACTACATTGACATCTTTCATCCGAGCCATTTTTTAATTTATCTCTACATGACTTCAGTAATCCCTAAACCTACCATTCTTATTTTACATGTACAAAACTCAATCTTTAGATATCCTTTTTCCCCCAACTTAACCTACATGCTCAGAAAATAGTTGTACACGTACTAAATTCAACACATCAGTAGGGATTGCAAGCAACTGCATTCATCAATGCAAGGAGACTAGTCATTGAGGAAGTAAACAATGTTACCGACATTGTATTATGAGAATTGCACTAACATTCCAGTTTATTGCTGCTAAGCAACAGGATTTTTCTGTCATCAGCCTGCAGCAATACCTACAGATCTGTCGCTTTAATTCCGAATAACATTAAAAGATCCAATAAACAGCTATGAGACTATTTGATAATCCAGAAGGTTGGACAACTGGCTCACTAGTGCTGTTCCTGTGCTCCCTTGAAGTTCACAGGGTGCTGTTTCCCATGTTTACCTGAAGCTTTATGAGGGTTTCCCCACACTAACTTACTGAGTTCACAGGAATATCTCAAATCTTGAATATAGTGTTTAGTTGCCATATACACCAAGAACTGAACAATGCATAACACGCACATTAATGCAACAAACAGCTATACAAGAATACAATAAATTATCAGTACACTAGGAAAAATGACTACAATACTGCAAGCAGAAGTATAGTGCAACCTTATACAAAGCCCATAGTTGTTCTGTGCTGAGGTAGGATTGTGCATGGTGGTTCTAGTTGTTCTTGAACCCAAGGCTCCTTCCTGTATTATCTTCTTGATGAGAGGAGAGCGTGGGCAGAAAATTGAATTGAACATGTGCTTTGTCACATGTAACATCACAAGTCACAGTGAAATTATTTGCTTACATATCTTATCTTTTGTTCTTCCACCCTTCTCTCCTCCCCCCTCTCTCTCCCCCCCCCCCCCCCCCCCCCCCCCCCCCCCCCCCCCCCCCGGTCCCTCCATTGTTCCTTCCCTCGGCAATGGCTTCCTCACTCCACCTGTCTGTCCTCGTCCATCGTTCGGCGACCCCTCCACTAACGCTGCCGGGTCCTCTCTGGACGCCTCAGTGGTGCCAACCCAGGGTCCAGCCGTGGGCTCCGTCGACCCAGGCACCGATGGCCGCGGGCTTCGTCAACCTGCGAGGCTCCACCGACTGGCGAGGTTCCGGGCCGCGAGGCTCCGGCCTCGGCTTCTCCGCGGTACCTCCGGAAGGCATGGTGCGGGTCTTTGATTTTATCTGTCTTTTTGAGGCGGCATTTTCCGTAGATCCCTTCAATGGTGGGGAGGTCAATACCGGTTATGGACCCGACAATATTCAAACTTTCTGCAGCCTCTTTTGGCCTTGAACATTTGGTTTATTGAATCTGGCCATGATGAAACTACTCTGCTCTATAAAGTACACCTATAGAAGTTTGAGGGACTATTTTGCAACATACCAAATGTTCTTAATCTTCTAAACACAGTAGAGGCATTGATGAACTTTCTTTGCAATTGCATTAATGTACTAGGCTCTCGACAGATCTTCAGAGATGACATTCAGAGGTGAATGTAAGCGGTTTACACTCCCCACCACAGTCCCGTCTGTGGATCCTCAACTTTCCCTTCCTGTTGGGAGCGGGATAATTGTTCTGACACAATCAGATCATCAATTGCCTTCCTGCACCCTCATCATCACCCTTCATTTGTCCAACCATAGTATTATTGTGAACTTGAAAGATGGCAAGTGAGCAGTGTCTGGCTGCACAATATTGGGTACAGAAAGTGTTGAACCGAGGACTGGGCACTCAGACTTGAGATGCCCATGCTGATGATCAGTGAGGATGTGCCAATTTGTACTGATGGAGATTCAATTGCATAGAGATGAATCGAGACCCAGTTCAAAGTTTGATGATAAGTTTAGAGGGGAACATGGTAGTGAACGTCAGGCTGCAGGAGAGGAATAACAGTCTGACTTGTTTTCTTGTTATTCACCATGTCCAGTGCTGAGTGGAGAACCAGCAAGATTGCACCTTATGTTAATCTGTTGTTGCAATAGGTGAATCTTAGTGGGTCCAGAACCTTATTAAGTAAGTTGATATGGATCATAATCAACTTATCGAAGCACTTCATCACTATGGAAGTTTGTGCATTGGAGGTGAATTGAAAGTGTTTTGAAGTATTGATAGGAATAACAGCCAAGAATTTGGAAATTCCCTGGTGCTGAATTAATGGATTTTATGCGTTCCATCTGCTTGCTCCATTATTTAAACGTTGCATAAGTCAACCGATCAGAAACAAACATAATGTGTTCCATTCACCCAGCTTATCACTCAAAGTACCCACATTCCCTCCTGTAACATATTATTGTGCTGAAAGTGAAATACTCAAGATTATCATCTTCTTGTCCAAATTGAATTTAATCAATGAAGATGCTGGATAAACGATAATAAGCATACTAAATTTTACAAGCACAACTGAGTAGTCAGTAGATGGCATCACTATGACAAACAACATTTGTTAATCATCTTCCAAAATAACACAATGTTGTTGATATGGTTAAAAACTGCTCATCCTAAAAACATGTTGAATTCATCGCCATCAAAAAAGCCGTTACCACAAGAGCTTCAAAATCAATTAGTGAAAATAGACTAATAAACTAGATTAAATTACAAGTTATGCAAACACCTTTTACTTTGAGGTTAAACTCTTGCAACAGCCCATTAATAGTGCCTTTGCGTGCTAAAAATCCCAAAGCTGGAAGATACAATAGCTTTTAAAATGTGCATTTTTACATCTTATAAACATAATTCACAACTTAAAATATGCATTTTCCAACATATCACTTGCGTTAACTATTAGTTAGATTTTCCAATATTGTTGAATTATTTCGGATCAATACATTAACTTGTAAAACAGTATACATTGTACAGTTTTTTTTTGGACAAAGTCAATGGATTTATGAAGGGGAAATCATGCTTGACTAATCTTCTGGAGTTTTTGTGGATGTAACAAGTAGAATAGATAAGGGAGAACCAGCAGATGGGGTGTATCTGGATTTTCAATAAGCCTTTGACAAGATCCCACACAAGAGATTAGTTTGCAAGATTAAAGCACATGGTATTGGGGGTAGGGTATTGACATGGATAGATAACTGGTTGGCAGACAGGAAGCAAAGTGCAGGAATTAATGGGTCCACTGTGAGGTTATTCAATTTGGTGGCAAGAACAAGATTACACATTATAGACAATAGTGAATAGGTGCAGGAGTAGGCCATTCGGCCCTTTGAGCCAGCACCGCCATTCAATGTGATCATGGCTGATCATCCACAATCAGTACCACGTTCCTGCCTTCTCCCCATATCCCCTGACTCCGCTATCTTTAAGAGCCCCATCAAACTCTCTCTTGAAAGTATCCAGAGAACCGGCCTCCACCACCGTCTGAGGCAGAGAATTCCACAGACTCACAACACTTTGTGTGAAAAAGTGTTTCCTCATCTCCGCTCTAAATGCCTTACCCCTTATTCTTAAATTGCGGCCCCTGGTTCTGGACTTCCCCCAACATCGTTTCCTGCCTCTAGAGTGTCCAACCCATTAATAATCTTATACGTTTCAATGAGATCCCCTCCCATCCTTCTAAATTCCAGAGAATACAATCCCAGCCGCTCCATTCTCTCAGCATATGACACTCCCGCCATTCCCGGGAATTAACCTTGTGAACCTGCGCTGCACTCCCTCAATAGCGAGAATGTCCTTCCTCAAATTAGGGGACCAAAACTGCACACAATACTCCAGGTGTGGTCTCACTAGAGCTCTGTACAACTGAAGGACCTCTTTGCTCCTATATTCAACTCTTCTTATGAAGGCCAACATGCCATTCGCTTTCTTCACTACCTGCTGTACCTGCATGCTTACTTTCATCGACTAATAAACAAGGACCCCCAGATCCCGTTGTACTTCCCCATTTCCCAACTTGACACCATTTAGATAGTAATCTGCCTTCCTGTTTTTGCTACCAAAGTGAATAACCTCACATTTATCCACATTAAACTGCACCTGCCATGCATCTGCCCACTCACCCAACCTGTCCAAGTCACCCTGCATTCTCATCGCACCCTCCTCACAGTTCACACTGCCAACCAGCTTTGTGTCATCTGCAAATTTGCTAATGTTACTTTGAATCCCTTCAGCTAAATCATTGATGTATATTGTAAATAGCTGCGGTCCCAGCACCGAGCCTTGCGTTACCCCACTAGTCACTGCCTGCCATTCTGAAAGGGACCCATTAATCACTACTCTTTGTTTCCTGTCTGCCAACCAATTTTCTATCCATGTCAGCACTCTACCCCCAATGCCATGTGCCCTAATTTTGCCCACTAATCTCTTATGTGGCACCTTATCAAATGCTTTCTGAAAGTCCAGGTACATTACATCCACTGGCGCCCCCTTGTCCATTTTCCTAGTTACATCCTCAAAGAATTCCAGAAGATTAGTCAAGCATGATTTCCCCTTCGTAAATCCATGCTGACTTGGGATCCTGTTACTGCTATCCAAATGATTCAAGATTCAAGAGTTTATTGTCATGTGTCCCTGATAGGACAATGAAATTCTTGCTTTACTTCAGCACAACAGAACATAGTAGGCATTGACAAATGTGCCGGTATTTCATCTTTCATGATTGACCAGCATCTTCCCCACCACCGATGTCAGGCTAACTGGTCTATAATTCCCCGTTTTCTCTCTCCCGCCTTTCTTAAAAAGTGGGATAACATTAGCTACCCACCAATCCACATTATTATCTGAATGGTGTCAGATTAGGAAAAGGGGAGGTGCAACGAGACCTGGGTGTCCTTGTACATCAGTCACTGAAAGTAAGCATGCGGGTACAGCAGGCAGTGAAGAAAGCAAATGGCATGTTGGCCTTCATAGCGAGAGGATTTGAGTATAGGAGCAAGGAGGTCATACTGCAGTTATACAGGGCCCTGGCGAGACCACACCTGGAATATAGTGTGCAGTTTTAGTCTTCTAATTTGAGGAAGGACATTATTGCTATTGAAGGAGCGCAGTGTAGGTTCACAAGGTTAATTCCCAGGATGGTGGGTCTGACATATGTTGAAAGAATGGGTCGACTGGGCTTATAATCACTGAAATTTAGGATGAGACGGGATTTTATAGGAACATATAAAATTCTTAATGGATTGGACAGGCTACATGCAGGAAAAATGTTCCCAATGTTGGGGGAGTCCAGAACCAGGGGTCACAGTTTATGAATAAGAGGTAGGCCTTAGGACTGGGGTGAGGAAAAACTTTTTCACCCAGAGTTGTGAATCTGTGGAATTCTCTGCCACAGAAAGCAGTGGAAGCCAATTCACAGGATGTTTACAAGTGAGAGTTAAGGGGCTGCCCCACTTGGGCGATCTAATCTGCGAGTTTAGAAGAGTGTCTTTGACCTTCAAACTTGCAGCATGGTCGACACGTGGTCCTATGATATCACTGGAACTCTCCTTCATGCTCGAGGGAAGTTCCCGACTACTCATGGCCTCAGCTAGGTCGTGGAAAATGTATCAGAATGTTGAAAATTTTTCTGCGATTAAATATTGGACAGCATGGTTCTTTTTGACACGTAGTGCAGTGGAGTGGGGTCGCTTTTTAGTTACAGGCAGTCGAGGGCAGCCGTAGGCAATCTCCTTCGCTGACCGGGCATTTTGATTGGCTCATTGGAGTTTTCAAGACCCAGGAAAACTTACCGGTAGGTTAAATGCCCGATAAACTTTATTATACTTCTTAAAAGGTTTTCCACTTCTTCTCCCCCCCCCACCTTCTCGCGCTCTGTAAAGGACTCACCTTACACTGTGGCAGCCGTGTACCTTCCTCTTCATCGCGCAGACAGTGCTCCCCCGCTTTCGCGGTGTGTGTGTGTGTGAGAGTGTGAGTGTGTGAGAGTGTGTGTGGAGGTGGGGGTGGGTGTGCGCATGCCCTAGAGCTTGAAGGTCAAAGACACTCATCTTAACTCGCGGATTAGGTCACCCTAGTGGGACAGCCCCTTTAGATATAACTCTGAGGGCTAACAGAATCAAGGGACATGAGGAGAAAGCAGGAACGGGGTACTGATTTTGGATGATCAGCCATGATTATATTGAATGGCGGTCGCTGGCTCAAAGGGTCGAATTGCCTACTCCTGCACCTATTTTCTATGTTTCTCAGACTTCTAAGAAAAACTAGCACCCTGCAGGGCAGAACCAGATGCACGACACAATTAGCAAAAATAACAACGTTTTTTTTTGTTTGCCTCTTGGAAATATCTGCATAGGCTGTGTGGAAATATCTGTATTGCCTTTGTATCCAATAAACCACAACACAATGTTTTAAATACAACATTAATTATCAGATTTAAATTGTTACATAATTAAAAGCTTATGATATTAATCAAAATAAACACTTCCAGTGAAACTTAAAAGCAGTGATTATTTTCGAAACCATAAGTCCCAGCTGTACAAATTATGGTGGTTCTCTGTTAGAGCAGCATAAATCAGGGACCAATTTGACAAGTGGTGATATGATCACCACATTTACTGACAATGACTGGTTCATCATTGTATACTTTATCAAAATTTGTGGTAATTCCTAAGTCGATAGGTAGCCAGATGTGGGGACAGTGGATAGGGAGAATTATATTTCATATTTATAATCATCACTATTATAAAAATATTCCCAGGGTGTTATAATAAGTTATGCACGAACTTAGATTACAACTTCCAGACATGTGTCACTGGAGTTGTAGCTACTTTTTTCAGCCGAGGTCTATCTAACGGAAATAAAAATAGAAAACCCAGAAACATTCAGCAGATCAAGTACTATGTAAGAACAGAGTTAACTTTCAGATCTGACTTTTTGTCAAAAATGGGGGAAAAGAGAAAACAAGTTAGCTTTCAGTTCCAGAAAAGACGAGGGAAGAGGGTGAAAGGGAATAGGAAGAATAAACTGAACATCTCTGATAGCACAACGACAAATATATGGGGCTGTTTAACATGCTCAGCAGGCCACACTGATTGAGAGAAAAAAACCATGTCAATAAAATGCACAGATGGATGACTGACCGAACTGACCAAACAGAAATAAACTGAGTTACAGACAGAAACAGTGTGGTATCCAAAACTGGAGAATTAGATGCCCTGTCCAGAATTTTGCAATGTGTTCATATGAAAGATGAGGTGCTGTTCCTGAAGCATGTGTTAATAAACCTTGTAAGAGAGTACGAGAGTACAGATTGATAGGTCATATCGGCATGGACATTTAAATAAGAGAACAGGGTTACTCGTAAACTGATCACGATGCTCCACAATGCAATTGATCAGTGTAGAAGATCTCATTGTGGAACAAGTGCATGTGAATCGTAGCTTGTCACCGTTTCGTGTCCTTGGCGATGAGATGGGAAGAGGTGAAGGGAATGGTCTTTCAAATCCTGTGGCTGCATGGGAAAATACTGCAAGATGGGGGTTGAGGTTCGTAAGAATTGAAGGGAAAACGCGAGTTGCAAAGGGAGTGATCCCTTCAAAATGCTGAAGGGGGGGGGGTGAGGAAAGAGAAGGAAGGGATGCATGCCTTGCGGCGGAATTTTGTGAGAGTTGACTAAAATTACGAAAGCTTATTAATTGAATAAGAAGGCTGGCAGGGAGAAGGGAAGGATCACAAATACTGTTTTGCTGCCCAAGAGGAGGGGGTAAGAGCAGAGACGTGGATAAATAGATAAAATGTGGTCAAGAACCCCTTACACTATGCCAGATGGGAAGCCACATTTTAGGACTGAATCTGCGCAGAAAGTCCCATTATTAGAGCAAGTGCAATGGAGACAGAGACTATTCAATGGAAGCATAGTCAAGGCAATTGATAAAGTCCCCGAGTTTCCAATGGATGTTTGTGCCAAGCCTATCCACGAGAGAGAGCTGGAGAGATAAAGGAAGGGAAGAGTCATGACTAAATATCTGGCTGACCTATCCAAAAGGTTTGCACTCAGGTTTATTTCAATAACTCACCAATCACCATCAATACCAATGGTGAAAAGGGTTACAGCGGTTGTAGCTTCCAATAGAAAACACTGCCACTCTTTCCTCAAGTGTCATTAAGTATATTAAATTCTAAATCACACACCCTACCTGAGCATTGAAGTTTGAAATGGTAGTTGTCTCTATATCCTTCTTTCCCAAGATCTCTATCTTCACTGGTGCAGTTGGAAAGCTATAGGCAAAGTACTCAAGGAAATCGGGCAAGTATGCAGCAGCTCCATGAACAATGCCCATTACATAATAGGCTGCAGAATTATTCTCACTAAATGTCAGATTCACAAATTCATCTGAAAATCTCTCCATCTCCACAGGAGATAACGATGAGAGCTCATCCATATAGGCATGCACCACTGAAGCTCCTCCATTAGGCTGGTCTTCTATGTGGATAAACCTTCTGAATTCCAACAGATTTAGCCTTGAACCTTGGTTTTCAACATTAGAGTTGCTGTACATGTTGGGTGAAAGGTGACCACTTTCCACAGACAGACATTCAGGCAATCTATCATCTGGGTATAGAATGGTTAACTTTTTCACATCTTGTATTGAAGTCAACTGCTTTTCTTTGATTTCTGACATTAGCTCCGAACAAACTGTTTGTATGGATTTGCTGCACATTTTGGGCTGTTTTCGTTTTTCACTTTCCTTGTGTTTCTTTTTCTTTTTCTTCTTAATTTTTTTAAACTGAAATTCTTCAGTGCTAAGTTTTCTTTTTTCTCCATTACCTGCAAGTGAATGAAACAAAAAAATATCTATAGCTTCAACAAATTTGTAATGCCATCTTAAATGTAAAATCTCAGGTTCATAAATGGCAGCCTATTTTACACATTTCCTTAGAGAGGTTTTAATTTCAATCAGGGTTACAGAGGAAATATGTAGGAAGGGACTGCAGATGCTGGTTTACACCGACGATAGACACAAAATGCTGGA
This sequence comes from Leucoraja erinaceus, assembly GCF_028641065.1. Taxonomy (NCBI): domain Eukaryota; kingdom Metazoa; phylum Chordata; class Chondrichthyes; order Rajiformes; family Rajidae; genus Leucoraja; species Leucoraja erinaceus. The sequence goes on from NC_073398.1 coordinate 23,113,224, forward strand.
GTAACTCAGCGGGACAGCAGCATCTCTGGATAGAAGGAATGGATGACATTTCGGGCCGAGACCCGAAACTTCACCAATTCCTTCTATCCAGAGATGCTACTGTCCTGCTGAGTCACTCCAGCATTTTGTGTCTAACTTACTGAGTAAATAGTTCAAGATAACCAAATATATTTCATTTGTGGTTCTTTTTGAGGAGTTTTAACTTCTAATCAATTGTGCTCTCCTATTTATTTACATCCGACCAGGAATGCCAGTATCAACCAGAGAACAAGGCACTACCAAAGCTTTTGAACCAGTGGCAAAGAATTGCACAGGAGTAGTCTGAGGTGACATTATCCAGAGAATTAAGCACAATGTATTCCCTTACATTTGACATAACTAGTTTGGTCAATGCAACAAGAAACCTGGCTCCTATTAATTCATCACCAATGGAAGTGTTACATGACCTTTTAGATTAATGTTTATAAAGACAATGCAAAGGAAAACAAAATTAGATTTTAATAACATCTGTATTAATGATTGCAATGCAACTCCACAGAAAAATAAAATTCACTTTCTCTGGTAAACAAAGCATGATTACCATGCCATTTCATGTGCATTGAGATGAGAACCCCCTTTCCTATCTCCACCACACATTTCAGACCACTTGATGAGAATCAAATCACCAGCCTTTCTGGGCAAAGAATGTAATACCCTTCATTCATTCAAATATTCTATAGTAAAGAATCTAAAGAGTGTATGTAAAGCAGTTTAGAGGACAGCAACATCAAAATGCTTACTATTCGGAGTGATAAAATACAGATGTGTTGCTTCCCCCCACCCTCAAAATTAAACACTGTGGCAAAGGTGGACATTCAAGGAAAAATTATATTTAAAATAGGGAGAAATTGTAGTCTTGTGATACAATACAAATCCCAGGCAGCAATAATTAATACTTAAGCAAAACTATACCATGTTGACAAATCAATAGAAAGCAATGTTAGCCAGACACGGCTTCAAGGCTTTATGGGTATTGAAAAATGTCATTGGTTGCGACACTACAATTGAGCAGAACACAAGAACTAGAGGGGAGACACAAGAGACTGCAGATGCTGTAATATTGAGCAAAGAAACAAGCTGCTAGAAGTACTCATCAGGCCAGGCAGCATCGGCTGGTTGAATGAGTGAGAAAGTACTAAACCATGAAAAACATTAAGCAATAATTTAAACACACCTGGTATTGTGATTCTCTGCAACTATACATTATCTAGAAGCATGCAAGATTTTAAGGAATACTTTGAAATACAGTAAAGGTTCAAATGTAAGAGATGAATAAAAAATGGTTAGCATCTGGGAGATACAGTAGGACTTGGTGGATCGAGTGCAAGTGTTTTGCGAAATGGTTGCCGAATCTACGCTTTCCCTCACCAATGTACAGGTGCCCACATTGGGAACAACAGATGCAGAAGATGGAGTTGCATGTAAAACTGTCTCACTTGGAAGGATCCTAGCTCTCCCATAGCCTACTGTCTCTGCCTTTCTTTTTTCCCCCCCACATCAGTCTGAAGAAGGGACTCGACCCGAAACGTCACCTATGCCATCGCTCCAGCAGTTTCTCCAGCATTTTTGTCTAAATGTGATTTGAAGTAAGATATACTTTTTGCCTGAAGGGGGGACAATGCTTCTTACATATTTTTATGCCACTCAGCAGATTCTGCCTCAATTTCAGCACGTTCATAATGTAAAAAAATTATGGAGTCATATAAAGGTTCCCAGCAAGTCCAATGTTCATTAAATCAAATCAGAAACATTGTCATATTCAAACCTATCTCTGGAAAAAGTCTCAGTCTTAAACAAAACAAATTGCTGGAAAATCCCAGCAGTTTATGCAGCATCTGTAGATGCAAAGGGATAGTTGGCACTTTGGGTCAAGACTTTGCATCAAGACTGGCAAAATGGTAGTTGTTGTGTCAGCTCAAGATTCCACAACGGTACGTCAACAATTCCTTTATCTCCATAAATGCTGCCCAACCGTAGAGTTCCTCTTGCAGCTTGCTTTTTGATCCAGATCCCAGCAACTGTCTCCATATTCAACTTACAAGGACATGTCCACCACAGGGTATTCACAGTACAACTATGATTAGTGGTCCTACTTCAGACAATAGAAATTTGAAGAATAGGATAAGATTTCAGTTATGTACATTGCTGGTCATGTGAAGTGTTCACATTTGTTTCCACTTGCAATGTGAACAACATTAGCACCACAGTAACAGCTTTACTCATTCAAGACATGGATCACGTTTAAAGGCAAATTTGTTTGCCAAGCTCTCATGTCATGCACTAAATGCGGAAGTTCAATTATCACACAACAACTTTAACTCAAATGCAATGTGTTCAACCATTTAATGGCAATTTCCATAGTAACATCAATGAATTAAATCTGCTTACACAAATATACATTTGGTTTAAACACAATGTATATGTTTGCCTTGTATCGAAAGCTACTGAGATCACTGGAAATTTATCCATGGATTTGAAATACTTTTAAAAGAAAAATGAACTAAATATGCACAAAATTTACACCATAGAAACAGACCACTCAGCCCAGCTGATGTGGATGCATTATATGAAAGGAAAAATCAATTGCTTCTGAAGATTAGATATGGGGCTGGATTTTCAATTTAGAGCAGACTGGGGTATTTACATTAGGCTTTCCAATAGAAGTGCCCAGATAGGTAAAGAAAGAGAAGTTACAAAAAACCTGTCCAGAATAATATTTTTAAGAATGGAACATATTTAAGGAAAGTGGTAAGTGAAAACATATGAGCAAGGAATTAACTGAATTGTTTTTCAAATTACCGCATACGGGCAAAATAGCTTGCTTCATTATTCAGAACCAACTAGAATTGAAACACATGTTAAATTAATTATTTAATGTCGTATCAGTAGAAGGAAGAGCAAATGTATAGGCCTCCGTTAAAGAATTTCACAATCTTAATTGAGATTTAATTTACATTTGCACAACCAAGGGCATTTTGCTTGAGAAGGAATCAATATATTTTCACCAACACAACAAATAAATCAACAGATGTATGGATTAAATATTACACTTAACAGTTTAATGACGTAGCTACCCACTGTCACACATGAACAGACTACTATATGTCATCCCAAACCAAAATGCCATCTGTTCATTTCCCTCCACAGATGCCACTTGACGTGCTCCAGCAGTTTGTTTTTTTTTTGCTCAAGATTCTAGCACCCGCAGTTCTTTAGTCCACATCAATTTTGACTGACTTCTTCCCATTTCTAAAAATGCAATTAATGACAAAATTCCTGATTCTATTTCAAATCCTCAATGCGGCAGCGTGTTCAGCAAGTTCAACATCATCACTGCTGCTGGATGCAAGGGATCAACTAGAATCAACATGTTACCACTACTGCTTCTAGAAAATGGGAAACCCACATAATTAGACAATAAGTGCTGGAGTAGGCCATTCGGCCCTTTGAGCCATTCAATATCATGGCTGATCATCCCCAATCAGTACCCCGTTACTGCTTTCTCACCATATCCCCTGACTGCTATTTTTAAGAGCCCTATCTAGCTCTCTCTTGAAAGCATCCAGAGAACCTGGGCATAGAATTCCACAGACTCACCACTCTCTGTGAGAAAAGGTGTTTCCTCATCTCCATTCTAAATGGCTTACTCCTTATTCTTAAACTGTGGCCCCTGGTTCAGGACTCCCCCAACATCGGGAATATGTTTCCTGCCTCTAGCATGTCCAAACCCTTAACAATCTTATATGTTTCAATGAGATCCCCTCTCACCCGTCTAACCTCCAAAGTGTACAAGCCCAGCTGCTCTATTCTCTCAGCCTATGCCAATCCTGCCATCCCAGGAATTAACCTTGCAAACCTACTCCCTTAATAGCAAGAATCCTATATTTGATTCCTCGTGTTATAAAGGCCAACATGCCATTCGCCTTAACTGCCTGCTGCACCTGCATGCTTACTTTCATAGACTGATGAACAAGGACCCCCGGGTCCCGTTGTACTTCCCCTTTTCCAAACTTGACGCCATTTAGATAGTAATCTGCCTTCCTGTTTTTGCTACCAAAGTGGATAACCTCACATGTATCCGCATTAAACTTAATCTGCCATGCATCTGCCCACTCCCCCAACCTGTCCAAGTCACCCTGCATTCTCATAGCATACAGCATGGAAGACAGACCTGATCACTAGATCTTTGTAAGAAGTTCTCGTCGAGGTTCAAACCAAGCCCTGTTGTCGAAAACAATATATAGACAACAAAACAGCCAGGATTGGTAATGTAAGAATTGAAATGTTAAATTTGAAGCATAAAATAAGCATGGTTGTAATAAATCAAGAAATCCATGCAAATATTTTATTTTATGCATGCTTTTCCCAGCTCTCAACCTGAATAATTTACAGTTGACGTTGGAAACAAAGGGGAAATGCCAATAGCAAGCACAAAACGTCACAATATTTATATAGAATCTATTCTTTGAAAGGTGCAGTACAAGTGGTTGCATGTTATTCTCAGCACTTGTTAATCATATGCTATAACCATGCCACAACAGTGCATCAGATAAGTAGACAAAGGACCATTTTCCATAGATCCAGAATCAGATAGGACAGGGCTGCCAACTCACGCTTTGAGCATGAGAATCACGCATTTGAACGAATACTCACGCTCTCACGCCGATCACAAATTTCTCACATTCTGTCGTGAGAAATTCTGTGATCAATGAAAATTTAAAAACTCAGATAAACTGCATGGGCCGAGGGTGTTGGAGAGCCGGGGTTGAGGGAGGGATGGAAGCAGAAGTAGCGGCGGGGACAGATGCGAACGGAAAGCCGGGGCTGGCGAGTGTTTGTGGGGCCTGCGAGTCGCTCGCTGCAGCTCCGGCCATGGAGTCCCCCAACATTAGGAACACGTATCCTGCCTCGAGCGTGTCCAATCCCTTAATAATCTTATATGTTTCAATAAGATCCCCTCTCATCCTAAATTCCAGTGTGTACAAGCTCAGTCACTTCATTCTATCAACATATGACAGTCCCGCCATCACGGGAATTAATCTCGCAAACCTACGATGCAAGTATGTCCTTCCTCAAATTTGGAGACCAAAACTGTACACAATACTCGAGGTGTGGTCTCGCAGGGCCATGTACAACTGCACAAGGACCTCTTTGCTCCTATATTCCATTCCTCTTGTTATGGCCAACATGCCATTACCTTTCTTCACTACCTGCTGTACCAGCATGCTTACTTTCAGTGATTGATGAACAAGGACTGCCAGATCTTGTTGTACTTCCCCGTTTCCCAATTTAACACCATTCAGATGATAATCTGCCTTCCATTTTTTGCTATCAAAGTGGATAACCACACATTTATCCACATTAAACTGCCATGCATCTGCCCACTCACCCAATCTGTCCAAGTCACCCTGCATCCTCATAGCATCCTCCTCACAATTCACACCAAAGATTATAGAGGAACAAGATAGACCACTCCTCGAAAAACGCGTAGTATGACGTGTGTGATTGTCGACGCCATTTTATTGGGCATTTTATTGGGCTGTCATGGCGTCCTCATCTAAATCTTCATCTCACTGATCTGCTATCAACTGTTCTAATCGTAAATCTAAACGACCAGATCTGTTATTCTTTAGGAGGGGTCCTCTTATCCCCACCCACCCCCGCCCCCGATCAGTCTGAAGAAGGGTTTCGGCCCGAAACGTTGCCTATTTCCTTCGCTCCATAGATGCTGCTGCACCCGCTGAGTTTCTCCAGCTTTTTTGTGTAACTGTCATTCGTTAGGTTCCCCAATAAAAAAGAAAAGTAAGAAAATATTATTATTATTTTCTGTCGATATTCTGTCGTGAAAATGTTATTTTCTGTTCTCCCATCAACGGCCATTGGGAAACTAGGCTTGTCGGTACATTAGAAAGTTAGTAGACTTATTTTTAATAGATCTTTACTTACCACAATAATAAAGACAATTTTAACACTTCTGTACGTTTTTGGTTTTGTTCTTGTAAGGGATTGGTCTTTAAAATATGGCCCGCGGGACACATTGGGCCCAGTGACCACCACAAGATTTTTCAAGCTCAGATTCGAGTCCGAGAACTGTTACCCATTATGTCCCTCGAATTGTCGAGACATCACAAGCCCGCCGTGAAGAAGGGTGCAATCAAAGATTATACAACTCTGCTCTATCATCTTTGGGTGCAATGGTGGTTCGAATGCGGTTGCAATCAAAGATACTAGAGGAGTTCTGCTCTATAATCTTTGGTCGCAATGGGACGGCTGCATACACACACACACACAGATTGAAAGAAAAAAGTTGCTAAACAAATTAGAGGAAATCTGAAGAAAGAAACTAGAGAAATATGTCAAGTCAAGTCACTTTTATTTATATAGCAGTGAAAGAATTTTCAAGCGACCACGTTTGGTCTCGCTAGACGCATGCAATCGCATGCTGGTGGGACAGACCCTTAACTTTCCTCTCACACACAGGCACACACATTCATATAAATATATATATGTTAAATTTAATTTTGTGCACAGTGTGTGTTAAAGCAATTGAAGGGAAACTGCACAATACAATGCATGGGAAACTACGCAAAGGTGGCGGCTGGGGAGGAAAGATGGGAGGGAAATGGGGGAACAGGAGGAAAACATTGACAATAAAATTAACTAAAATATGTGATGTGATAGATGCGCTAAATCAAACACTGTTCCCTACAACACTGATGACACCAGACGATAGAGCGGAGTGCACAGCGGGAGGCATAAACAAATGGCGGCCGTGACATTCCATCACGTACTACACGCCAGCCTATTGGATTTCGGAGGAGGGGTCTATCTTGCTCCTCTAGGATCTTTGGTTCACACTGCCACCCAGCTTTGTGTCATCTGCAAATTTGCTAATGCTACTTTTAATCCCTTCATCTAAATCATTAATGTATATTGTAAATAGCTGCTATCCCAGCACCAAGCCTTGCGGTACCCCACTAGTCACTGCCTGCCATTCTGAAAGGGACCTGTTAATCCCAACTCTTTGTTTCCTGTCTGCGAACCAATTTTCTACACATGTCAGTACCCTACCCCCAATACCATATGCTCTAATTTTGCCCAATAATCTCCTATGTTGGACCTTATCAAACGCTTTCCGAAAGTCCAGGTACACTACCACTAGCTCTCCCTTGTCCATTTTCCTAGTTACATCCTCATAAAATTCCAGAAGATTAGTCAAGCATGATTTCCCCTTCATAAATCCATGACTCGGACTGATCCTGTTACTGCTATCCAAATGTCTCGCTATTTCATCTTTTATAATTGACTCCAGCATCTTCCCCACCACTGTTGTCAGGCTAACTAGTGTATAATTCCATTTTCCCTCTCCCGTCTTTCTTACAAAGTGGGATAACATTAGCTACCCTAGCAATCCACAGGAACTGATCCTGAATCTATAGAACATTGGAAAATGAACACCAATGGGCCTCGATTCCTAAAGCCACTTCCTTAAGTACCCTGGGATGCAGACCACCAGGCCCTAGGGATTTATCAGCCTTCGGTCCCACCAGTCTACCCAACACCATTTCCTGCCTAATATGAATTTCCTTCCGTTCCTCCATCACCCTCGGTCCTCTGGCCACTAGTACATCTGGGAGATTGAATCTGTCTTCACTAAGGAAGACACAAACAAACTACCTGTTCAACTCGTCTGCCATTTCCTTGTTCCCCATAATAAATTCACCTGTTTCTGTCTTCAAGGGTCCAACTTTGGTCTTAACTAATTTTTTCCTCTTCACATACCTAAAGAAGCTTTTACTATCCTCCTTTATATTCTTGGCTAGCTTACCTTCGCATCTCATCTTTTCTCCCCCTATTTCCTTTTTAGTTATCTTCTGTTGCTCTTTAAACGTTTCCCATTCCTCTGGCTTCCCGCTCATCTTTGCTATGTTACTTCTTCTCTTTTATTTTTATACTGTCCTTGACTTCCCTTATTAGCCACAGTCGCCCCTTAGAATCTATCTCCATCTACCTTTACCCTATCAAACCCGTTCATTATTTTAAACAATTCTGTCAGATAAAACAGACCTTCTAAATTAAAAAAAATACATGATAAGGTTTTGAAACCAAGAAGTTTTCTTAAATGTAATTTAACTTCTCAATCTCACCTCACTTGTTAGTAATCCGCTATGGGTTATACAAGTTAACAGAACATAAAGCCATTGGCCCCAATTGCCTGTATAAATACTCCACACAAGCTTCCCCCTAATGTTTCATCCAACTCTGAACAACATTTATATTTATCTTTCACCTTAAACGCATTTACCTGGCATTGCTTTAAACCAAGCTCTGAGACAGCAGTTGGCTCAACAGTGCTTGTGCTAACATGTTTTACATTCTTTCCACTTGCTGAATAAACAAATTTCTCTGAATTCATTACTGGACTTAAATGGATACTTTATATTCATTACCTCTAATTTTAAACGTCACTGGTGAAAAAATGTTTTAAATTTGATCCACCAAACTTTCTTACCTTAAAAGACCCATCCTGGGCTATGCCTCAGCCTTTTCCTCTCCCTTCCCAACCCCAGCCTCTGAACAAGAGAGCATTCAGCCTTCTCATTCCTAATGATTATATCCTCTAAACTCAGCATGGAATATTGCTGCATCAGGATGAATTCGCTATATTAAATTGAAACAATATTGAATTTTTTTCGCCCCAATGTTTCTACACATTGGTACCTCCTTCAGCATTTAGAACATTTCTCCAGAAATTAGAATACCTGCATTTTAGAAGCACTAAAACAGGGATCATTATAACATTAGATACCGAGATGTATCTCCGATTGCACCACTTCATTAGTAACTTGATCATGAATAGGTATTAAAATGATTTCATTGCCAAGGGGTTAGAATGTAGTGAGCCCGAGGCAAATGCTGCACCTTGATGGGATTGGGCGAGTAGTGTGACCAGTCGCTACATAGACAGGGACTCTGGGCTGCATCCCAGTTCAGGCCATTGCTGGGGGCAACTATTAGCTGCCCCGTTTGTCAAGAGACCCAGACCATGTGGATCCTACGATTCTTTTGTCACCATTTGGACAGTACGGTAGCGTAGCGGTAGTTGTTGCCTTACAGCGCCAGGGGTCTGGGTTCGACCCAGACAACGGATGCTATCTGTATGGAATTGTATGCTCTCTTTGACCTGCATCGGTTTTCTCCGAGATCTTCGGTTTCTTCCCACACCCCAAAGACGTTCAGGTTTGTGGATTAATTGGCTTGGTATAATTGTAAATTGTACCTAGTGGGTGTAGGATAGTGTTAATGCGCAGGGATTGCTGGTCAGCACGGACTGGGTCGAAGGGCCTGTTTTCGGGCTGTATCTCTAAATTAAACTACTTGTTGGATGCGATGGAAGCTACGACCGTCCCTTCTCCTTGATTGATTCAGTTCTTGTCTGCCTAGAGCTTTAGCTTAAAGGTATCCAGGCCAGTAAGAGCTGTGCAGCCAAAAAGATTCCAGCCCATCCAATAACATACTTGTGAGAGACAGAGAATGCAGATAATCCAAAAAGACCATTCAACATGGAGCAGCTGCTCCCTAGTCTCCACGAATGGCCTACAACATTTGATGTCATAATTCTGAATCCTTCTATTAAATCTGCCCATAACTTTCTCCAAAGATCGCCCCAGATATTCTACAATAATGCTCACAATTGGCTCCTACTCACTAGAATCTCACAGAATCCCTGCAATTCTCCAAGACTTACTTTATTTCACGATCATCCTGTCATCAAAGAATCTCTGCAATTCTCCAAGACTTACTTTATTTTAAGATCATCCCGTCAACGAGAGCTCGAGGCCCATAACCGAGGAAGAACTAAGGGGAGGGACTTGAACTTTATTTCGCCTTCCATCACAGTGAGGAATGTGTAGGATGTTCATGTGGTGGATGTTCATGTTAAAATGAGTTTTTGAGTGATCGGTTGCTTTTAATTGTATGACTGACCTGGCAAATGAAATTCCACGTACGTTGCAGGACATACTTGGTGAATAAAGTGCGATTCTGATTCTGATTTGCATTTGCAAATTGTCTGGTTTCTCCATTCCGCATGCATTTTGGTACTTTACTATTTAGAAATTTAATTTCAAAACTGCGTGACTTCATAATTCACAGCATTAAATTTCAACTGATACATGTCTGCCTACTCGGGAATTCTATCTACATCCTCAAATTAGTTACCACATTTCTGATTTAATATAGAGAATACTAAATATATACAGTATTTGCAGGCACTGAAGATGCACCTGCATCGAAGACACACCCCCATTTTGAGTTGCTAAATTTTGAAAAAAAAGCTGGCGGGACAGATTCAAGGGTTTGGTTTAGTCCAGGGGTCAGCAACCTTTTTTGTCATAAGGGCCAGGACCCATGTTCGTGAGCGGATGGCGGGCCACGTCTATCGCCATAGTTAATAAATGGAGGTATTAATACATATTAACTAAATTAGTAATAATACATAAATTAGTAATAATACATGCTAATAATACATAGTTTTCACGTGTTTTTCCAATTAGTTTTCGGCAGTTTCCAGATCGCCTGTGTGCACTGGGACTGGCCGCAGTTCCCAGATCCCTCGCGTCCCCGGGACCAGCTGTAGCGCCCAGGTCGCCTGCGAGCCCCAGGACTAGCTACAGTTCCCAAGTCGCCTGCGAGCCCCAGGACTAGCTACAGTTCCCAAGTCGCCTGCGAGCCCCGGGTCTAGCCACAGTTCCCAAGTCGCCTGCGAGCCCTGGGACTAGTTGCAATTCCCAGGTCGCCTTCGTGCCCCGGGTCGAGCTGCAGTTCCGCTGTCCGATCCCGGTGGCCGCTCGCAGCCACCCGAGCTACTGAGTGAGTTGCTGGCATGATGGCCAACCCCCTCCTTCTCAACGCTCCTGCACTCCCCGCAACTTTACCCCTGGCGGCCCAGTCGTGCTGACCAAGGCCAGACTCCCCACACGCTCTTCCCCTCCCCCCCCCAGCAATGCTGTCCTTTCATAGCCGCTGTACAGAGGGATAGCCAAGTCTTTCATGGGTATCAATCTAACCTTCAGCCTCAAAGACGCAGGTAGATTTTCGGACCTTATTTCAGGGTAAAAAAAATAGCGTCTTCGTTGCTGGGAAATACGGTAATTATAACTTTCAGACAATTTTGGTTGCAGCAGGGGCTTTGCCAGTTAATCCCCAAAGGCAACACTACACAAAAATAATTCATTTCCGACATGCAAACTGATTAGTCTGAATTAAAATCAGATATTTAGCAGAGTAAAAGCACCTCCAAATATAACCTTTCAAGTTCTCACAAATTTTTTTTGAGACAACCACAAAACAGTAACCTAGTGCAGGAGATACAAATCCTGAACTATATTTATCACTGGAAGATTTGCTCTTTGCCATGCCAGGACCAATGCAGGATTGTTTTCTCTGGAGCATTAGAGACAGAGGCTCGACCTGATAAAAGTGTATAGGGCCTATTCCTGTGTTGTATTGTTCTATGTTCTAGATAAAATTATAAGAGGTAGAAATGGGGGAGCCAGTCAGAAACTTTGTCCCGGGGAGAAAATGTAAATACTCTAGGGCATAGATTTAAGATGAGAGGGGAAAAGTTCTAAAGGAGATTTGCAAGGTAAGTTGGTTTTTTTTATAAAGCACACACAGGATGCTAGGTGCTGGGAACGTGCTGCAAGGGAAGGGGTGGTAGTGGAATTAGATATAATAGCAACACAAGGCATTTAGACTGACATATGAACAGGGAATAGAAGGATGCAGATCACATGCAGGTAATGGGATTAGTTTAGATTGGCACTGCATTTGGCACAGACATATTAGGCTGAAGGGCCCATTCCTGTGGGCACTATTCTTTGTTCAGAATCTTACTCAAAACTTTGAACATTACAAGCACATCCTTTCATTCGTCATTCACAATCAACCTGCAGTTTGATTGCATCATGCACTAAAATTACGCCAACAAACAGCTGTTGAATTAGCTGATAGTTAACGTAGAGAAGTATTGTTTACAGCACCATATGGCCCCAATACGATATCTGATAATTACAAAATGCACACCCTAACCATCTTAGATTTTTTGAATGAACCTAGACAAACAATTTGATAGCATTATCATAAGAAATTCATTTTAACCACAATTTCTCTTCTTCCAATAGAAGTAGAGTTTATTTAATCAAAAAACTATGCGACATAAAAAATTAATTATTATTGACAGAAAATCCCATTTGCAGGCATTGAGCAGAGGAATGTTGGGGCAGAGGAGGAAGGGGAGAAAAAGAGGTAGTGGCCCACAGCATCACCATCATGGGGTTCAAATTCCCATCTTATGGGATATTTAAATTCAGTTAACCATTCTGAAATAAAACCAGTATCTGTAATGGCAACCATGAAAGTATTGGAAACAAGAAAAGCATTTTTAGGTTTATGGCCTTTCATTAGTTCCGTTGCTCATTCTAAAATGACGTAACAGGTATTTCCAGCATTTTGTTTATGTTCAATAACATCCTTAGGGAAATAAATGTGCATATCACCACTGTAGATTATCAACTATTCCAGTTATATAGTAATTGGCTTAGCTCTTAACTGCCCTCTCTCTGTCAAAAAGTTTACATAAAATGTTTTAGATTATGGGAATCCAAAAATCATTATTTGAAACTGCTAAACTCTTCTTCTGCACAAAAGACTGTAACATACCTAGTCAAAGTACAAGGTGCGCTTCCAAAATTAGGCCAAACTGCAATGGACCCCAAAGACAAGTAAAAGGTGAAGAAAATTAAAATAGGCCATTGGAATCTCAGGTTAATGCTTGGAGTGTGAATAAAGGCTTTCCATGTATGAAAATCCCAAATGCATGTGTTTCCCAATACAGAGACATATACTCTGCAAGCATGGTAGAGTCTATACCATATTTAAAGACATGTATACTAAATTGTACCATTTCACCTGGGAAAGAGCCCGAATCCTAAATGGTGAGAGGTGAAAGGATGATCATTGCAACTTCCTTTGTCATTAACATAATTTACTTGACACCATAATCGCTACAATTAAAAATTTATTTTGATTTTAGTTTTACTCCTGTTGGCTATCTTTTCCCAGATTTTGTGTTCTCTCCAAACCTTTAGGCTTTAGCTTTAACTTTATCTAGTTGCAATAAACATTAATGATTAAAGTCGATCAGTTTCACTTCTCTTAGATGCTGCTTGACATGCTGACAAATTACAGTATTTGTTTTATAATTTATAACAGATTCGCAAAATCCAGTGTCTTAAGGACAAAAAGTAATGTGAACATGCTAGCACCAATTTAAATATCACACACAGGTGGCACACTTAATCCAATCAACACAGGAAAGCTGCCCTCACCAATATTTAGGGATGTGGCAAATAGCGAGGGCAACATAAGAACATGCAGCCTAAATTCTTAGAAGTCATATTCACAAATAATACATTTCAGCTGGCACCTGACTTGTTGCATCACTATCCCGAGGCACATTATGTCCCATAAACATGATCAACTCACAGAGTGGGAACACAAAATTATGAGTGGAAAATTCTCTTCTTTTACTCTGGAATCACAAGCTTGCTGCAGCTGACAAGTGAACAAACCAGGAGACTATCCCAATATCCTTATTAATCTACCTATTGTAGATGCCTCTATCCATACTGTATGTTGGAAAGAAAGCAAAGTTCTCGTGGAAATAAAGACCAGTTTTCTCATTCAAAGCAAACGCAAAGATCAAAACCAGGCATCAATGAAGCTCTTGAGCCATTAGCTATAAATTCCATTATCAACTTCATCCCTAGCAATCCCTTAACCTACCATTTCCATCAAACTAAGGGACCAATCATTCATATCACCAATTTGGATGAGAATGTGCAAGGCTTGAATAGTGGATGATATTGCAGATAGCGACGATGGTCATCAAATATTACAGTAGGATCTTAATCAGCTGGGAAGGTTCATTGAGGAATGGTTACTGGAGTTTAATGCAAATATGTGCAAGGTGTTTCATTTTGGAAAGCCAAGCCAAGGCAGGACCTTCACATTGAATGACAGCGCCCTAGAAAATGACGTACAGCAGAATGAGATAGATAACGTGGTCAAGATCACTTTTGGTACATTGGGCTTCATTATTCAGGGTATTGAGTATAGAAGTTTGGAATTCATGTTACAGTTGTTTACATTATACTTGTACAATACATTGTTGAGGCTGCATTTGGAGTATTGTGTTCAGTTTATGTCACCCTGCTATAGGAAGGATGTTGTTAAGCTGGAAAGAGTGCAAAGAAGATTTATGAGGATGGTACCAGGTCTTGAGGGCCAGAGGTAAAGAGATATTCCTTGGAATGCAGGAGGCTGATGGATGATCTTATAGAAGTGTATAACAACATGAGATAAATATATAGGTTGAATGCACAATGTCCGTTACCCATTGTAGGGGAAATCAAGAACCAGAGGACATAGTTAAATGCGAGAGGTGAAAATTTTTATAGGAATTGGAGGGGCTGCTTTTTCACACACAAGGGGGTGGGTATATGGAACAAGCTGCCAGAGGAGTTAGTTGTGGCATGTACCAATACAACATTTAAAAGTAATTTGGACAGGTACATGGGTAGGAAAGGTTTTAATGAATATGGGCCAAAGACTGGCAGGTAGGACCAGTGAGGATGAGACATTGTGGATGGTATGGGCAAGTTGAGCCGAAGGGCCTGTTTGCGTGGTGTCTGGCTCCATGCATCTAGAAGGTTCTGAAAATATATGCCCCAGAACTAGCTATATCTTCAGCAACATTGCCAACAACCTGAGAAAGTAAAAAAAATGTTCATACCATGCGTCATGTACGTATAACCCCAATAAGTCTCTTTACCATCCAATCAGCTTACATTTAATTAGCAGCAAATTAATGGAGAGGAGTAACCTGTGTGAACTTATTGAACAATGTTTATTGAGTTTGACCAGAGCCAGAACTCATCACAACTTTGAAACAAAAATAATAAAAGGAGCAGAAATTCTATAAGTAACAGGCACCTATTGATACCAAGGTAGATGTGCAATCAACCTTGAGAAAAACAAAACCAAATGGAATCTGTGATAATGCTGGATAACAATTATTTCAACCTCAAGACCTTACTACTGGACAGTTTCATATTCCAAACTAATTGTAATAGTACAGTAAAAGGAACAAAATTTGCCCCTCAAGTTAATTCTTTAAATCAACCTTTTCATGGCTGATCTTCAGTGTTAACATCATTTTTTTCCTGTGCTATTCCCATGCGCCAATTCCTTTAGGGTTCTAAATCTCAGTGGTCCTCTTAACTGTCCACATGTTAGCTTGTTGTTATATATACCAGGACATTCCCTAATCTTTCACTAACTAAAATCAGAAGTTTTTTTTCCCCAGGAGTAAACAACTTCATTTCCTCCAGCTGTTTAAACAATGAACAAGCCTTTGCAAGATTAGAAATGTAAATATTTGTGACAAATGCATAATTTGGTAGATAAATGGCAGACATCATCGGCCGAAGTTCTTGTGCTGTATGTTTTATAACGCATCCCATGCTGCATGACCTAGATAACATACAGGGACAAGCAATAAGTAGCAAATCATATTTGTGCTACCCATGGCCATTTACAAAAGGAAAACATCTATCAACTACCAACATTATTTTAACACTCCCATCAATATCCTGGAGAGCTTACCAAACACAGGAATGCTCACTACTGATCAGAAGTTTAACACAATGAGCCACATCAATATGACAGTCGCATGATCAAGCCATAGGCTAGACACATTGGTAGGACTCTACCATCTCCCCAAATATACCTACAATCTGTAAAACAAAAATCAAGAGTGCAAGGGAATACCCTTCACGTGCCTGGAGTTCCCACACCCTCAAGTAATTCAGGATTACCTAGGACACAGAAGCCCATTTAATTGCCACCTTACAACACCCTGACACCCAATTCCACTGGCACAGCACAGTAATTGTACTGTGTACGACCTACAAGAGCAAACCCCATAATCTTAATTGCCTACTTCCCGTGGAATAAAGGCGAGACCTTAACACAGAAGGTGGTATAGATTAGATTGAACTGAACTGACCCTATATACTGAATGATCAGTCAACAGTTTTGTCACAAATACCCAAATCATTTTAAGTATACAAATATTTATGCAGTACAACAAAAGATACGTTTGATATCATTCTACTTTAGAACATTTTATTGCGAGTTCTGTATTCTAATAACAAGATGGCAAAGAGTGGTAATCACTACTTGATAGCTGATGTGACGTTTTGAGGTCCTTCTGCAGATCTCGAGGACCCACCTGGCGCCAAAAATTCTTCTGGGAGCAGTTGCTCATTTCCGATGTCAACAATAAGCAAAAACACAGGACAGTGAAAACATCTCAAAGCTTTATAACTACTACACTTGCAATACTGTACCTTTCTGGAGCAATTTGACGTCGCCGTTTTCTTTCTTGGCCCTGTGTTTCTTGTCCTTCTCTTTGCTGCTGCTGCTGTTGTACTTTTCTTTGGAAGGTTTACTGGATTTCGAGTGGAGGTAGAGCGAGGAGGTTACGGAACTGTAGAGAGTAGGAAGAGAGCTCGGAACGGGAGTTGCCACCGTATATTTCGAGCTCACGCCAAGTTCCGGGCAGCGTTTGTTTGTGTGAGCACTGCCCTTCTCCCGATCTCTGTCCCTGTCTTTCCCATCACTACCCTTCCCCACCAGCAACAAACTCGTCGGCGGATGGGCGCCACGCACTTCTATTGAGGGCTTCGGGTAACCTTCGGGCAATGGTTGCATCTTCCTCTTCTTCGCTGCAGCTTTATGGTGCTCCGATGAGGCATTCGTGGCCGGATTCACCTTGAGAAACTCTGAGTTGGGAGTTGACGGTAGATTAGACCGCTCACCATTATCATTTTTGTCAACCACAACGCGAATGTAACTAAACTGCGCCATCTTGAACCTTGGTCGAGATTGTCCTGCCTTGTGGTGGAGTCATCGCAGCCCGAGCGGCCGCGCCCGCTGACTGGCCGGCCGGCGCGTCAATCACACACCGGACCGCTTCCGTTGGGCTTGGGAGCGGAAACGTTATGTCAGTGGGTGGGCGGGACGTCCGGTCACGTCTGTGGACGGGAAGTGAGCTCGGGCTCGGGCTCGCTCTGGCATCGCGGCGGACGAGAAGTTGCTGTTCTGGGACGGAAACAACACGTTTAAAACGTTCATTTTAGTGACGTTTAACTCTTGTGAATCCCACGTAACTTGCCTTTTTACGGCAGAGATAGATTGTTGATTAGTACGGTTGTCGAAGGTTATGGGGAGAAGGGGTTAGGAGGAAGAGCAGCCATGACTAAATGGCGGAGGAGACGAGGGGCCGAATGGCCTAATTCTGCCCCTATCACATGAACTTTTGAAAGCCAGGACTCTCAGAGTGATTCAACGTTTGAAGTCATGTTCAGCAAGGCAGGTGACGTGTGAAGGCTCAGTTTAGTTTATTGTCACGTGTATCGGTATCGGTACAGGTACAGTGAAAAGCTTTTTGTTGCATGCTAACATGTGCGCTGAATGACAATACATGATTACAATCAATCCATTTACAGTGTATAGATACATGATAAGGGCACCGGCTGTCCATGTTCCGGTGTCCGAATCCTCCCCCAGTGTCAGAGACCCCCCACCCCGGTCTGTGTCCAGGTTGGTGTATGAGCCCCACCCAATATCAGTGCCAGACCATGGCAGTTCCAGCTCTTGCTGCCGGCACACAGAAAATGTACAACCAGTCTCTCCAAGATTATTATTTTGATGTTGCATCTTGTTGATAGGCAACTCAAACACCCAGGAAGGAGATTAGAGTAGTGCATGTTGCCCGGGTTCACTACGGCAACTGACCACCTCCATCCAAGGGGTCGATACGAAGCACTGCCTCAAAATAGGTAGCCAATAATCTAATTTCTATCTAATCACTATCGAATTGCCTCGTAAAATCAAGGGAAAAGGTATAGGAGCCTGAAAACCATGAACACCAGGCTTAAGAACTGCTTATTTCCAACAATCATGGACTCCGGTTGCACGAAGGACCATGGGCTGTTTTTGTACTAGTATTGGGGTTATTGATCTATTGACATTTTATTTATATATTCGTGTATTGTGTTACAGGCTTGTAATGCTGCAAGCAAGATTTGTATTGTTCTGTTAGTACAAATGACAATTAAATACACGATGTATTTTTCCCATCTTCTTGGATGTTCTAACCCATGAGTTCTTTGTTATGAACAACCGTCATGTTTGTGGCCAGGAAATTGCCAAAAGATTTCAGTAATTGGGGAGTGATCGTATTTCAAAGATTAAGGAACTTTTTTCTTTGACAAATGTTGAGAAGGACTTCGTGGCCAGGATTTGATTTGCATGTAAACATAGAAAGTGGTTTAGTTTAGAGTAAAACCTTGTCTTAAATTAAAAAAAACACAAATACTAAAGTCGTGAGTTGACTGTGACAGATGAGAAAAGTAAAAGGTACAACAGCAGTAATGTAAGGCAATGCAGGGATAGTGTTCACCAAAGTAGAACTAAGGCATTGTTAAAGAAAGGGAAACTTGAGCAGGCTAAAAAGATGGATAAAATAATAGCCTGCAAGAACTTCTGTAACATAGAAGAGTTCAGCTCACAATGTCCATGCCAAACATCCAGCCAAATTAACGCAATCATCTTTCCTGCATGTATTTTTAAAGCTATGCCATTCTGTTTTCCAGGCCCCCACTACCTCATCTTTATTATGGATCTTCACTCACTCCACACCTCCATCCCCCATCAGGAAGGTCTTAAAGATCTGTTTCTTCCTTGACAGCACAACCAGCCAATTCCCGTCTACTAACACTCCTCTGCCAAACAGAGCTAGTTTTTACCCTTAACAACTTCTCCTTCGACTGCTCCCACTTTGTCCAAATCCAAGCTCCAGCTATGCCTGCCTCTTTGTAGGGTACGCCGAACAATCAGTGTTCCAGGCTTACACTGGCCCTATCCCCAAACTCTACCTCCTCTACATTGACGACTGCATTGGTGCTACCTCCTGCACCCATGCAGAACTCAGACTTCATTAACTTTACTTTTAATTTACATCCTGCAAACAAATTCACTTGGACCATCTCTGACATCTCCCCATAGTTTCTTGATATCACCGTCTCCATCACAGGAGACAAACTATCAACTGACATCTATTATAAACCCACCGACTCCCATTGCTATCTAGACGACATTTCTTCCCACTCCGTTTGCTGTAAAGACTATCCCTGACTCCCAATTCCTCCATCTACACCACATCTGCACTAAAGATGGTGTTCCGTACCAGGTCATCGGCGATGTCCTCATTCCTTTCGGAACGATACTTCCCCTCTTCCATTATAGATGAGGCCCTCACTGGGGTCTCCTGGATATCCCGCAGCTCCACTCTTGCTCCCCCTCTCCTTATCTGCATTTACTATGGAGAAGGGCATGAAAGCTAATGAGTTCAGGGAACAGAACAGTGATAGCCCAAAGCATATTAAAATTACAGAGGAGGTAGAGGAGTTGGCAATCTTCAAAGGGATAAATCCCTAATGCTTGTCTTACTATCCTAGAACATTGTGGGAAGCAAGGAAATAGATTATTGAGGCCCTGTGAGTGGGTCATGGATAGGAAAGCTTGAGAGGATTATGGTCTTTGGGCGAGTCTGGAATTTGGATGAAGGAAAGAAATATGTGCCCTTTT
Organism: Leucoraja erinaceus; assembly: GCF_028641065.1. Classification (NCBI taxonomy): domain Eukaryota; kingdom Metazoa; phylum Chordata; class Chondrichthyes; order Rajiformes; family Rajidae; genus Leucoraja; species Leucoraja erinaceus. The sequence goes on from NC_073398.1 coordinate 23,133,042, forward strand.
AGTTAGGTCTGAATAAAGATCCATACAAGTAACTGAAAATAAAATGATACCTTAACCGTATTAAACATTCTTAAGGCTTTCACTTAATTATCAGATTTATTTATTCGACTACAAATGTTTGGGACTGAACTAAAGATCTTTTTTTGAAATTAGAGTTGTGGCTACAATTCCATGAGATAGTCATCATGCATTTGTTAAAGGGCAATTATGTTTTAACAAATTTTCTTTTTTGAGTACCTGACAAGAGTACAGTACTTAAATTCCAAAATACATTCAAAAAAGTACTTGGAAATCTATTTAACAAGCAATGTCCTTGGATTGGGGGTAGACAAAAATGCTGGAACATCTATGGAGCGAAGGAAATAGGCAATGTTTCGGATCGAAACCCTTCTTCAGACTGATGTGAGGATGGTGGGGGGGGGGGGGGGAAGAAGGAAGAAGTGGAGCCAGAGGGCTGAGGGAGAGCTGAGAAGGGGAGGAGAAAGTAAGGACTACCTGAAATTAGGGAAGTCAATGTCATGTGGTGCAAACTGCCCAAGCAAAATGAGGTGCTGCTCCTCCAATTTACGGTGGTCCTCACTCTGGCTATGGAGGCTGCCCAGGACAGAAAGGTTGGATTCGGAATGGGAGGGGGAGTTGAAGTGCTGAGCCATCGGGAGATCAGGTTGGTTATTGCGAACTGAGCGGAGGTGTTTGGCGAAGCGATCGCCAAGCCTGCGCTTGGTCTCACTGATGTAGAGCAACTAACATCTAGAGCAGCGTATGCAATAGATAAGGTTGGAGGAGGTGCAGGTGAACCTCTGCCGCACCTGGAAAGACTGCTTGGGTCCTTGAATGGAGTCAAGGGGGGCAGGAGGGGCAGGTAAAGCGACAAGTGTAGCATTTCTTGCAGTTGCAAGAGAAAGTGCCCGGAGAAGGGGTGGTTCGGGTGGGAAGGGACAAATTGACCACGGAGTTACGGAGGGAGTGGTCTCTGCGGAAAGCAGACAGGAAAGAAGATGGGAATATGTGGCAAATGGTGGGATCACATTGGAAGTGGTGAAAATGTCGGAGGATTGTTTGTTGTGACGATTGGTAGGTTGGAAGGGGAGGACAAGGGGGACTCTGCCCTTGTTACGAGTGGGGGGGGGGAGTGAGAGCAGAGACACGGGGTATAGAAGAGAGCCTCATCTATGCTAGGAGAGGGGAACTCCCTTTCCCTGAAGAATGAGGACATCTCCGATGCCCTGGTGTGGAACACCTCATCCTAGGTGCCAATGGGGCGTAGACGGAGGAATTGCAAGACGGGGGTGGAGTCCTTACAGGAAGCAGGGTGGGAAGAAGTGTAGACGGACAATGTTCAGAATACATAACAGTTAACAGATGAAAAAAGTTTTTAAAATATGGAGGATACATGGAACTGCATATGCTGAAAAAAGAAAGATTTCAAATTGGCATGCCAGGCTTATGGAAATCCTTAAAGATCAGTGCTCGGGATTTATATTTATGGTCCTATGGCATATGTGAAGGGACTGTGTAACAGATTCAAGTTTGCTGATTGTGATGTTTGCTGGGAGAACAAATTGAGAAGGACATGGTGTTTAAAGGATATAGACAGGTCAAGCGGACAAAGGAATGGTCGATAGGAGTATAATGAAGGGAAGCATGAGGCTACCCTCCTTTTGTAGGAAGACGAGCCTATTTTGTTTTACACTGACTTGTTCAGAGATCTGTGTCATCCAAGAAAGTAATTAATTAGGAAGGCAAATAAAGCATTGCTTTTTCAGGCAAGGTTAATGCAGTACAATAATAAGAAATAACTTAACCAATCTGCTTGTGGAGGGGGAAGAAGAAGGAGAACAAATCGCTAGAGTTTTAGGTCAAAACACTGCGTCAGGATATTCCTTCCCCCACTGGTTCAACCTGCTGAGTTCTTCCATCAGATTTATTTTTGCTCCAGATTCTAACATTTGCATTTGTGTATAAAGAATAAGGAAACCTTGCCATAACCACGCAAATCATTCTAAGGGAACCGTGTACAGTTTAGGTTTCATATAGGGAAAGATTTTCTTGGCTTGGAGCAAAGTTCGCCGTTTAATTCCTACACAGATGGGGTCTTATGATCAAAGAGTAGGAATTAATTTTCTGGAGTTTGAGATTATTTTATTAACATATTCTGAGGAGAAACCCATATTTGAAGAGCTTTGATGTTGCTTTAAACTATGTAATTATCTTTAAAACATTCGTAAAATGTGTTTATGTAATGTAAAACCAGTCAACATTTTTCTTTGAGACTCAATCTGAAAAAGCTTAATAGTTATGTAATAAGTACTAGAAGTTCTTTTACTTAAATTGTTAGTGTATTTTAATCAAGAACACAGTAAAACAATTTATTTCAAGATCTTTACTGACATGTCAATATATTGTAAAATACAGGTTTGTGTGGCTGATAGTCGTCTAATTCCAGATGCACAAAAATCAAATGCTCATGTTAACAGGATTGCATACTGTTCGAAGGCACTTACGAAATTAAAGGCCAAATGAACAGATGAAAATGGGATTGGTTATTAACAGCATATAATATAAAAATATCCTTTTGCCTACAATTTACAAATGTATTATTACAATTTCAACCCCTGTTAAACTGCAATGTCCTGCTCATTTCCAGTAGTTAAGAACACCCGAAAGAATATGTTTCTTTATCAGGGCAAATAATTTACAAAAAATGGTACACAAAGATTTAGATCATGCACTGATTTCTTACATCTTCTGTTAAGAATATTTAATACCTGCAACAGTCATTTATATACCTACCCTGCCCTGTACACAAAGGAGTAATGCACATAAGTGTCTGTAAATTAGCAAAGAATAACTGTCCACAGACTCCTTATATATACTTATTGTACTATTAATATACAATCCTACAAGCAGTGTAACCAATTCCCCCCAAAATTAAGGCCTGTAATACTTTTTTTTGAAAAAAGTTAATACTTAAGTGTGAAATAAGGCAGGTCAAAATGGTCCCAGCAGAGATATTTAGCACCGGAATCCACCCCCGGGAAAGGTTTTAGCAAGTTACAATAAATGTGAAATGTGTACCATTCTGTAACTGAGAAGACACCCAAGTTTCTCTTGCTTTTTGTTAGTTTAAAAAAAATGTTTTTAATGAACGTAATTTTATCGATGTTTCAGTCCTTTAGTGGCACTTGAAGGGAAGTATTACAGTCTATCAAAACATGTCCATCATGTCCACTCAGAAGGAGGATCTCTTGGCCCTTTTGGTTTTGTATATCGATTATTGAACCCTGCAAATTAAAAAAAAATTCCATCAAGTTTTAAAAAACCTGTTTATATACAATTACACAATTCAAAAGGTAACAATGTAATGGTCAAACACTTTGATTATGGGAATGATATTGTCAGATTTTATACAATGTAATTTTTAAGATGTATTGTTCAGAATCTATTACACCTGATCTATGCGGTGTAATCACTAAAATGAAAAACAAGGCCTTGAAATTCATTTTTATCCATGTTTTGATTGCAAAATGCAGCAAACCTATGTGCATCTAACTGGATATGAAAGCCATGTAAAATTACTGTAATAAAGAAACAGACCTATCCATGATTCCTTTTGGCAGCATTTGTTTGGAGGGGTTGGGAATATAGATGACTGACAGCATAGAGAAAATGCACTCTGGGTCTATACGTTTAGACGGGTAATATTTTCTCTAGTTCAGGCACTAATTCTGGAAATTTAAAAAAAGACTCAAGGCATCTTATCTTTTATGTTGACCATCTATCATTTCATCATATTCAGCTTTATAATTATCTTTACACAATCCATGAGTATTTTTGAAACAATTTCACTTATTTTTGTTGAAATTACCCAATTCTCAGGCTTGCGTGTCCAAAATGTGTATGTTATCTAGGGTTACTGCAAAATACGTTTGATACTACTTATCAAAATAAAATTTCCAATTTTAAAATTGTAGCAGTGAGCAATAAGTCAAGCAAACCGGAGTCCTTATTTAAAGTTAATCGGCAGACACATTTCAAACAAACAAGATTTCAAGTAGCAGTAAAAATTATAATTTACCACCACAGTTCAAAGTTAAAGAAAAGTAATGGGAGATTAAATGGGGTAATAATTTGTGACTTTTGTTTTGCTCGCTGATTTGTTTTTAAACCCCCTTTCATGCCTGGAACAAAACCATTACAATGCTGAACAAAACCATTACAATGCTAAACAAAACCACTTAGACGTTTCACTAAAATAGAAATTGCAGCAAGAGCTAGAGCAAGGAATTGCAAATTAGCAAAAATGAGAAGGGAAATTACAACAGCAGAAGAAAGCAAACTGAAACATCGCAGGACATCGTTTAAATAGGCATAAACGGGGATCTATACACTTAAATGAGAAAAATCTAACATCAATGAAATTGAAAGGACTAAGTACATTTGTTTCAGTCAACTGAGTTAATTTTTTGGCACTTTATACAAGCTATGACAATGATAGTCTATAAAAACAAAACAAGAAATAAGTTTTGGGCTGTTACACCGAATTAAGGACCAAAATATCAAATGTGTATGTTCCCTATAAAATAACTACTGGAAGTGTTTGATAATTTCACAAAGATTGAATTTTATAACGGTATAATACTGAATCAATGAAAATATTACTGAGCTCAAGAGTGTGAGGACATACATTCAATGAATATGAACAGAATTGTGGGTGGAATAAATCAGTTATTGACAACATTTACCAACGGTCTTTCTTTAAAAAAACGACCACAATCTCATTTGAAAATTCAACTATACTAATGGCAAAATGGGAAAGAATGTGAACTAATGGAAATTAGATGAATGAGCAATTTTTCTATTTTCCCCAACTCAAAATGTGAAAATTCCGTTTTGCCTGCAAACACATTTCCTTACTTCTATGTCAAGGAGGAACTGAGAATGAAGAGTATAAAAATAGTTTAGATTTTGCCCTCCAGAAGAGAATTTACCTTCTCAAAGCCACCATCATCCACCTCTCAACACCCAAACAACCAGAAATCCAAACCAGTTATTATCCAGTTAAACAGCCAAATTAATGGGTGTTACCATGCTTTTGTTCTGTTGGTGAGACTACATTAATTAAATTGTATAGTTAGAGCCACCTTTGATTACTTAAAGATAGATTAAAGTTAAACTATTGTACAAGCACGATCGATAAAATCCTAATAGAAAGGGCAGGACTGGAAATTGCAAGAACTCCTCGTCTAATATTTTGATGGTCTAAAATTCCTTTACACTCTTCAACCCCATCAAATGTTATTAAATTAAGGTAAAGCAACTTAGTTACTTTTAAGAGCACTTGTTTTAAGAGTGTGGATTTTACTTTCTTGTCCCTAAATCCACAATCATTCACCTCCAGGTGATTTTATTGTTAAATGTTGGGGCAGTGACGTAGGTCCTTACCTGATTTTTGGAGACAGGATACAAGGACAGTTCTCAGCATGCTCATTTTCGAAAGGAACCCGCTGTCTGATAAGAGGAGGTCACTTATGAAGTTGGATTAAAATCTAAGAGCATTTTTGAGGTGACAGGTGTATAAAGAAAACAAGCATGCATGCATGGAGGTTATGGCATTCTACGAAATTTACTTTCAGAAAAAAAAAACATAAATCAGTCATGCTTCGGTTAAAAAGCAGAAGAGGTTTAAAAGTATTTTAAAGATATTTATAATCACATATGATCCCAGTATATCTGTATTTGACCATGCCAAAATGATTAGTTAATTATAAAGTCTGAAGATAATTTTTTGATCAAGCTCCATTATTAACTTCCCAACTTCCAGTTATAGAAAGGGTATGGACATGCAAAATTAGAATGGGAAAAGAATGAATGGTCAAGAACCTCTATTCGCACATATGGGATACATTTATTGGTTAGGATAAATATAGTAAGCTCCTGTGTTTCTTTGATGAAATATCCTAAACTGTTAAAAGCAGTAAGGAAAGATCACATTTTTGAACATGTTTTTTATATCTGCCCTGCAGTGGTGCTAGAGAATTGGACTAAAAATGTTCCAAAGCTTTTAAAAAGGGACACACCAAGCAAAATGCTAACTCTGAGGTGTGTATATTATTGGGATCAATTCTAAGGGACAGTCTAAATGTTCATTTGGAGAAGCACAATTTAATGAAGGGAAATCAGCATGAATTTATTATGGGAAGGTCAAGTCTGAAATAGCACTGAATTCTGAGCTATGAAGGTTGACGATTGTACATTTCCCACAGTTAACACTGGTTTTTGAGAGGGTTTTCTAGCAGGCTGCTCAAAAATGTAAAAGGCCAGATTTTTGGAGATTGATTCTAAAATTGTCTCAGTCCCAGGACAAAAAAAGGTGATGTGTTCTATTCAAATCAATGGTCATCAATTTGAAACATCATTATTTCTTTCTCTACAAATGCTTCCTGACCTTGAGTTTTTCTAGCATTCTGTTTTTGTTTCATATTTCCAGCATCTGAACATTTTTTTGTGCATAGGGCTTTGATTAACTGATATTTTGGAAGCCCGTTTTAATCAGGGGTTCAAAGACGCAGTACTCATCTGTGGGAATGATCAGAAATCAGAGATAATTTGAAAAATTAATCACTTGGTTAGAAAAGGACAGGCGCATATAGTTATTATGCTAAAGAGCTATAAATGAACTTTAATCCAAAGTAGTAAATTTGAGGATTTAATTTGAAGGGCAACTAGTAAAAGAAAACAATAAATGGCGGATAGTGAAAGGTATAGAAGAACAGAAAAAATGATTTACAGATCCTTAAGATCAATACGGCGGTTACAAAAAGCATCCAAGATTAGGGAAGATGGTAGGGAAGATTTGCTGTAATTGTGAACAACATTATACCACAACTTGAGTAACATACACAGGTATGGCCACCCCAATACAGGAAAGAGGATTCACAACAATTTTGCCAAGACAGAAAACATCTTTGTGATGAGGGACTGGATATGTTCATAGGAAATCAAGAAACCTTTGAAGAAACCCATTGGCCTTAGCCTTGGGGTTAAAAGCAGGGAGTGATGATTTAAAATAACCGGTAGGAGGACGAGTAATAATCTAGTGATTGAGAGGGGTATGGAATTTGTTACCCAAGTGTGGTAGGCAAGAGACCATATTTAAAAGGTACTTGGATATTCACATGAGGGGTTATGGCCTGCATGATATGACTTGAGATCAATTGCTGAAAGTTGGGAAGCTCTTTTGAGGCTGCATGGAATTAATGGGTCAAATGTGTAGTAAAATTTCTACAATTCTTTGCTTAACTCTTTAATTATACTTGTAATAGCTGTTATTTTAAAATCTACATTATTTTAAATACTCTACTGATCTAAGGAAATCAGTTTCTGCATGTTTCAAAAGTTTCACAGTATTTTCTTGACTTTTGAGTAAAACAGTAATGATTGGAAATTTAACGATCAGCCTTAATGACAATCAGAAATTATATAAACACTTGTAAACAGTGACCAGTAATAGTACGAGAATATGTGATATGAACAAGAGATTGCTGTCTCCCACTGTGTTGATTGAATATTCTTTCAATAGAGGCAAGTTTATCTATACAGATTTTAATTTGAAAGTGTACAAAAATTATGGAATATTAAGCAACTTCATAATTTTGTCCTGTTGTTGAGCAGGAAACTTTCACCATTTATAAAGATAGCTGACAGCCAAGGAAAGCAAGGCAAGAAAGAAAACCGCAAAGCAAGCAAATAAAAATATGCTTTGCATGTTAGATGGACACAATATTTACTTTTCACTGGTATTTTAATTATAACATTTTTCTAACATATCTACTTTTGCAAGGAACCCAGTTTTCAATTATAATGAAGGCTAAATTTCGTCAAACATACATATCCTCAAAACTATCACAAGGTAGGGCCTTGAACTAAAGCTTGACAGCAGGTTAGGATTTACTATTATCTTTTCACATCCAGTGAGACACTCTCTTTAAGACAAAAAGAGGCTGCCAAGAATCAAGATATTCAGACAGCAGGTCTCAGCCATGAGATTTTGTTTATAATCAGTATCATTCACATTCTTTGAGTCAGGAAAATTTCAGAGCTTCTTTTCAAATAAAACTTGTTTTTTGGCTGCCTTGCCGTTTTGAGCCCTTCTGTCTTCTCCAGACAATGTCAAGTGATCAGACGAAGGGGATAAATAATTGAGTGGCCAGTACATTCTCACAAAGAAAAACTCAAACTGTCAAGTGAAGTTGTTCACCCACTGTTACCAAATACCATAAATGCTGCAGTTAGGAACAATATTGAAGCCATTGGTAAGATTTGTAAACTTCACTGACTTCAACAACTCCAGATGAATAATGCACGGAGCTTTAAATAACTAGTTGAATAAACCCAACCAGGCCACAAAATAATTTCTCATAATAATCATTCTTTCCCTCCAGTAGATTTGTAACAAAATATTTGATATTAATGTTTGGTAGGTTAGTAGAGCCACATACACCAAATTGTTCATATAAATGTAGGGGTCTTGAAGCTAGATGAGCGACCTATCTAGAAGCAATTACAGTTAGTTACCCAGTATCATGCAGATCTAACATGCATTTCCATACTGCAGGCACTCTGGTTCATATTAAAAAAAGTAGCAAAACATTTCAATCCCAAATTTAAATCGATTACATCATTTCCATGCTACCATCATATTACTTTCTTCTTGATATGCTGCTCGTGGATTGAAAAGTTTAAAGAAATTAATTGTTCAGTCATGTATAGTTACATTGTGGATCACTGTAAATCTCAATCACAAGCAGGCGTTTAATAAATCTAAAATGACTGCATGGTGGGGAAGGAGCAGGTCTTTATAATTAAATGTGTTAGAATTGGTAATTTGGTATTTAATATTCCCTTTCCATTTACAACATTAAGTACTCCAGCTGGATGAGAAAAATGTAATAATAAATCACTATTCCATTGACAAAGCCCAATTCATTGCAGGAAACTATTTCGTTCTAAGCAAATGTGATCTTAGTCCGAATAATGATTAGTCTGCAACTATTTTTAATTTTGTGCGGATCCACCAGAACAATACCAATTTGATCGATACCTACAAAGTTACAACAGCTGTGCTGTCAAAGATCTCATCAGTCTGGCACTTTAATAAAATGAAAATCCTTTGAGCCGACCAAGAACCATTTCAAATATCATATACAGGTTAGCCCACATTCTTCATTTCAAAGATTGTGGTTCGACACCAAGGATTTTGCAGCCAGGTTAAATATAGTGAAAGCATGTACTACTTTTTCTAAACTACTCCAAATATTAACAGTAGAATCATTCAAGAAATTAAAACAAATGCTGAATTACACAAAATATTTAAAGAAATGTTTAGATATGAAGTTTTCTATCTTTTATCTCCCAAACATTTGATTAGAAAACATTTTTATATTAATTATAAATCTAATACAAAGATTTTGCTTAACTAGGATTCTTAATTGATTATTTTTCTAACAGTTTCATGCAACATATATTCAAATTATTCTGCCCCAGTGATATGTTGAACCAGGACTATTTGTGGGTTTCACATCAGGCAAGTCCCTGATCTTCCGAGTAAAAATAGAAAATAAAAAATCCTCTCTGCTTGGAGAAACATATAGCAAATCGATAACACCAAATGAACTTGCTCCAATGATTCAATGTACTCGTGCTTCAATGAAGTATTTCCTCACTGCCAAACCAAAGGGATGGCAAGTCGTAAATTTCAAAGCACTGCATTTATACAAGTTTAAAAGTTAATTATTTGGATTTTATTGCAGATGGGACAATTATCAAATTACGAAAAAAGTGATTTCAGCATCTTTCGCGATAAAGTATTGTGAAATTTATATGATTATACTCATCCAAAATTACAAATCTTGTTGCAGACTCATAGTATTACGTATACCCACCTAAATCTGAACAACGTTCTCTTCGTTTTGCATTTGTTTCTGGAGTATGTCCTACCTCACCCTTGGTTACAGCAGTCGCTAATCCCAACAGACCCGAGGGCCTTCCGCAGTCTCCCGTTTCAGGAGTATCTGAAATAAGATGAATACCTAATGAAATCTAGGAATTTAATTCCAAATACACATGAAGGGTCTCAATTTAAAACGTCACCCATTAGTTCTATCCAGAGATACTGGCTGTCCCGCTGAGCTCATTCAGCATTTTGTGTCTCCCTTTGGCAAATACGAACCAAAGATTTTTCAAACAACAATTAGGTATACTAATGAACTGCATACCAATCAATGTATTTAACAGCTGTGGAGGCTCACAACCAATCTGCATAACATGAACAAAATATGCAAGTGGTATACAATCTACAAGACACATCAGCAAGTTTCACCTTGCTCCATATATTCTTGGATACTAAGTTGTATTAATCAGGTTGGGTGTGTGTCTTTAAAGAAAAAGCAGCACCCTATTCACGAGGTAGAATATTTATCCGAGGCTCATTTATGGTCAACTTTTCTATTTTGTACCCATATCTCATCATTCCTAAAGTTCAAACTCTAGGATCTTTATACTTTTCTGGCGCAACTTTCTTTCTTGCTGCTTTATTACATAACTTAAATGCTTGTATGTTAGCATAATTAACATGAGAAAAAGATGGTGCCATACTGTGGCGACCGATTGCAAGCAGAAGAACAGGTCAAGATCAAATACAGCAGTTTTGAACTTGTTCAGTTAAACGAAACAGCACAAATCACTGATGTAACTGCCAGGATGGCTAGTCAATTTAAATGGATTAAGACTGTTGCAATCAACTGATGGCAACTAAGCTCCCGACAGCTAGAGCATCCCCAATCACAGGAGAATTGCTGACCTTGGAGGATGACAGTAAAGTAATTGCAGTACCTGGAAACACCGGGGAGTCTCCATTATGCCCGTAAATGTGTTAGATGAGGTGTCCTACAAGTAACACTGAAATGCAGGGGACTTGCAGGTCCCTGCTATTCTACTAACCAATGTTAAGTCCCTAGAATATAAGGTTGAAGACATAAGGGCACATCCGCTTCACCAAAGAGACACGAGGGAATGTTGTTTTCTCCGTTTCACAGAGACTTGCCTCATCCTCCCGCTCGCCAGGATCAGCCCTCTAGCCCAAAGGTTTCACCATTCGTCATATGGGCTGGACTGCGTATCAGGGAGAGGTAGAAGCACCTGCTTCACAGTAAGTTCATGGTGCTCAGATGTTGTGGTCTTGTCCAACTCCTACCCTGCATATCTATCTATTACATCTAGCAGTGAAGTGCTGTCTCTATATCCCAAGGAAGTTCACAGCTGCACGTCGTTGTCAACAGCCACAAGATAACCGACTCCGATGTCCATAAGGTTTATTTATTGTCACATACACCAATTGTTGTAGTGAAATTCAAGTTGCCATGGCAGCACATTAAGAAGAATACAACATAACATTATAAAGAAATTAAAAATAAAACATAAAAACATCCCCCCACAATGGTTCCCACTGTGAGGGAAGGCACAAAGTCCTGTCCCCATCCCACAGTTGGGCCTATTGAGGCCTCCGCAGTCGCCGCTACGGGGCTCGATGTTTCAGGCCCTTCTCGCTGAGTGATGGTGCTCCGGCATCGGGAGAACCCTCTCAGCGGCTTGGGATACCTGGAACGGCCGCTTCCTTATCGGAGACCGCGGCTTCCAAAGCCAACAGGCGCTGGATGGAGCTCCACCACTGCACTACTGTGATCCCGGCGAGAGATCCCAGGCTCCGCGATGTTTAAGGTCAGTGACGCCGCCCGCGGCTGGCCCCTCCACAGTCCTGCAGCTCACAGTCCAGATGTTCATCGGCAGGCTCAGCATACCCGAGCTCCAGCGCGGTGACCCAGGAAAGGCATCGCCCGCTCCGCGATAGCGCTCCAGCACTGTGCCGCCGCAAAAGCCGTGGTTCTGGCCAATCCCCTCAGGAAACGCCACTCCAGACCCCGATGGTAGGCAGCGAGGATGGGTCGAAGTTGCTGCTCGGAGCAAAGCCGCCTCTCCGACCAGGAAGGGACTGAGAAATACAGGCTCTCCCGACCCACCCCCCCCCCACCCCCCCACACACACATAAATAGAATAGACCTCCAAACGACACTTTTTAACATACTAAAAAATAAAAAAGTGAAAGAATGGACAGCTGCAGGCAGAGCAGCCATACCCAACTGGACAGCGCCCCTTAACCCCTATGTCTTTACCATAGCAGAGTATTTCAACAGACCATTTTGGATATAGGAGTTAAGATGCTGAGCATGTTTTAGACAAAAGGCCACAGTTTGTACTCTTAACAGTCTGTTCTGTGGAAACATGCATTTTCCAAAACTACAAACTTAACCAACGAGAAAGTCAACAGCTGCAGGAGAATATCACCACCATGTTTCCTGCCAAATCACACAGCATCCTGTCTAAACACAGACAACCATTATTACATTTCTCATATCTTTGTCCAGCTCTATCATGGGAATACCTTCACTAATGGATTGCAACCTCTCAAACACAAAGGTGAACATCTGAAAATAGAGGATACTTAACAACACTGCAAATTTGAATTTACTTAGAGGTCAATGCGTAGAAGAGTAATTTAAGATGTTGTTACAAGTGGTAAATTTAACATGCTTAAGAAAAACTGATGACTGGTCACTGTGTCCAATCTGTTTGGCCTAGTCATAATAAATTTATTTAACCACCTAGCTTTTGCACAGTAAAAGTCTATGAATGAATGAATCCCAACAAAACAATTTGCAACACGGCCTGCAATCTGTCAATAGTCAATCTGTTTCCAAACCTTTCTCAGGGCTCTCTCTTTTTTTAAGCCTGGATGTGTTGTCCACTAGCTGATGGACATTGATGGTTATAATCAACCCACAACATTGTCGTTGTGGGGGCCCTCGCCCACCATCTCCTGCTTCCCCCACTTCTGCACTCACCTTGCCTTCCCCCAGACAGCAGAGGAATAGTGTTTCCTTGGTCCTTGCCCTTCACCCCACCAACCTCTGCTTCCAGTACTATTCTTCAGCGTTTCTACCAGCCTCTACGTGATCACCCCACCGACCACATCTTCCTCTCACCACCTCTTTCTGCATTCTTAAGCAACCACTTTCTTTGTGACTCCATCATTTACTCAACCCTCCCTAGGCACTTCCCCTCGCATCCATGATAGGTGCAACACCTGTCCTTACACCTCCTCCCTCACCACCACCCAGTGACCTCAACAGGCCTTCTAGAGGAGGCAGAGATTTACGCTATTTTCCTCCAACTTCGTCTCTTGCATTTAGTGCTCTAAATGTGGCCTCTTTTACCTCGGTGAGACCAAAGTGGAGACTGCGAACGATTTGCTGAGCTAAGATCCGTCCAAGATGACCACCTGGAGTTCTTGATTGTAAGCCTTTTTATAATTCCTAAATCCATTCCCACACTAACGTGCCTGTCCTTGACCTTCCCCATTGCCAGAGTAAGATCAAACACAAACTAGAGAAACAGCAGGCCTATTGCACCAAGGCATTTTGCAACCCTCCAGCATCAACACTGAATTCTCCAGTTTCAGATAACCTTCTCTATGGCCCTTTCACCTTTGATCTACCTAGGTCCTCTCCACGCATCATTCTTTTCAACGCCATTCCTCCAGTCTATTACCTCTCATTTTCTTCCCAATCCACTGCACCCGTCTACATCCTCCTCCCAATTGGTCTCCTCTTTCCCCTGTTCCCATCTTCCCATTTTACCTCTTATTTAGTTCCAGATTTCACCTTTCTTGCCTATCAGAATCTATCAACCAAAGCACTTTGTTGCCTCCACCAATTACCTCCTAAGCTCTAGACACTGCTTCCATTCTTCCCTCCCCCACTGACTCCATTTGCAACCCCTCCTCACCTGGATGCAACTATCACCCCACCCTCCTATTCATCACTTCATACTGGCTACTTCCCCTTTACTCTTTCAATCCCGATAAAGGTTTCAGACCCAAAACATTGACAATCCATTTCCCTCAATAGATGCTGCCTGACTGCCGAGTTCCTCTAGCACTTTGTTCCTTCCTCTAGATTCCAGCATCTAGTCTCTTGTGCCACAAACAACTCAACTACCGTGTTAAAGTAACTAAGAAAAGTAAATACCTCAATCTTTATTCATTCATCCTATATCATAGAAATTCACAGTCTAAACTCAAACCAGTTTTGACTGCAAAGAGAGAATTTGTTCATGCCACAAGTCTTAAGAAAAAGGGAAGGCAATTTTTCATTCAGTCAACTTTTCATTCACTTAATTTAAAAAAAACATTTGAAATAAAGTAGAAAAGGAATATATACACTTCCAGTAATTTAAATGTATTAATGGTTACTCACTCCTTTTTTGACTTCGGGGATTTTTCAGGCTCTGTTTAAAAAGGAACAGTGTTGAAATATCTTTCAAAAATTGAATATGGTTATTACTGAATGCTTTTGATTTACATATATAGTGCTACACCGGAAGGTGCTATAGGTGCATCAAATCTAGGACAAATAGACTCAGGAATAGTTGTTTTCCGAAAGTCATAACTACTCTTAATTCACACATGCACTGACTTCACAGCCCAACACCCGGACCTCCATCTATTCTATCCACGTACTGAAATTTGGAACTGTAATGTGTATTGTAACTGTAATTTTTAATATATTTTTTATTTTTTAAAAATATTTAATATAATCTTTAAACATCTGCCTGAGAATACTACCTATTCATCCTTCACCATTTTGCCTTTATAGATATGTATATAGCGCCGCAGAATTGTGCACCTATCCCCCCCCTTTTGTTTTGTTTTCTGTTTCTTGTTTTTTGTACTAAATTATATGTATGCACTAAGTACAAGCTGCTTTTAATCTCATTGTACATGTATAGTGACAATAAATGGCATATCATATCATATTACCTTACTCCTCACCATCTTTAATTGCTCAACAGACTGTGGTTGTGGAAAGCCACTCCATTCTGCAGACTTGCCAATATGACCAGGTCTAACAGGAGAATCTATGGGGAAATTATCAACATTTAATTTCATGAAATTAAAAATTGATTAATATTGAATAGAAAATTCATTGAACCATTGACTATTATTTTTATTTTTATTCCTTTTTAATTGTTACATTTCAATTCTCAAGCAAGAATGCTATAATACTAGAAGTAATGCCCACAGCAAACTATGACACATTCTAATTTTGAGAATATTAACCATGATTCACCTATGCGCTAATCACTTTACAAATATTAATCTTTTATTCAAGTAAATTGGAATGTATCAAAAGAACATTTCACAGCGGCAAGGTAGCACAACTGGGCAGCAGAGCAGAGCAACTACTGGAGCTGCTGCTTCATAGTGCCAGAGTCCCGGGTTCGGTCCCGACATCAGGTGCTATCCGTGTAGGAGTTTGCAAGTTAATCCTATGACCGTGTGGGTTTCCTCTGGGTGATCTGGTTTTCTCCCACATCCTAAAGACATACGGGTTTGTAGGTTAATTGGCCTCTGTAAATTGTGGTGTGTAAAGAGTAGATGAGAAAGAGGGATAACATAACGTTTAAATGGATCACCATGGACTTGGTGGGCCGAAGTGCCTGTTTCTGTGCTGTATCTCTAAATTCTCAACTAAGAATAACTCACAGAAAAAATATATACAATGAACCAAATTAGAGAAAATTTAGTGGCAAAGGTATGTATTATTTTTTGCAGTGTTTTCTAAATCAACATATGGCACTTTTTACATCTTGAGTTATCAGTCATTTAGCCATTTTCCAGGTATTGAAAGTGAATTAAAAATGAAAGATAAATGAATTAAAGAAAAAAGTGATGTATCATTTTATTTTTATTTTATAAGCTCATTATCGATGAGCAAAGGTCCTAAGATGGAGGAAGGATTTCACCAAGAATGGGGATTGGAAGATCCACTCTCAGTTTTCACAAAGGAAATGAAGGATGTGGAAATTGGGAAATATTTCTCAAAAACAGAATTGATATGATAAAAATGTCACTTGAAATCAAGTTGAAAAAAGTTACCATAACCCGACATATATATATATATATGTAGACGAAAATGCTGGAGAACCTCAGTGGGTGAGGCAGCAACTATGGAGTGAAGGAATAGGTGACGTTTCAGGTCAAGACCCTTCTTCAGACTGAAGAAGGGTCTCGACCTGAAATGTCACCTATTCCTTCGCTCCATAGATGTTGCTTCACCTGCTGAGTTTCTCCAGCATTTTTGTCTACCTTCGATTTCTCCAGCATCTGCAATTCCTTCTTGAACTACAAACAATTTCATTTGCCAAGTCAGTCAAACAAATATTTTGGTGAGTGATCAATTTTGAATAAAAGGACAAAGAAATTTACATTTACTTCTTACCCGATCAAACCTTCAGGTTATCTCAATTACGTGGGAGAGGAAGAGTGGAAGAATAGTAGAAAGAGCAGTGCATGTCCTTATACCTAATTTAGCTTCTTAAGGGCACTGCAGGTGATCTCAGAGAAATCATGAAAAGAATCAAGATAGAGGCTAAGCATTTCTCCACATGAAGGTGCTGCAAGCAATCAACTAAAGACAGCAATACATGCTGATTACATCCGTTCTGATGAGTCCCAAGCATTAACTCAAGACTCTCTCCCTATTGATGCTTCCCAAACTGTTCAGGGTTTTACAGCATTCTTTATGGCTGTGATAAATGATATTCTGTTTTTTTTAATTCCAGTTTATTAACCCCATGTTCCACTGTAATAAATAGCAGTGCAGTGATGCATTCTTTCCACTATTTAACCGTGCATTAGTTCCTAGATTTTCAAACTGGAAAGCAAACTATGCCCTCATCAGGGTGGGAAAAGCACAATAAAGAGTTTCATTCAATGGGAAGAGCACAAAGAGTTTCATTCAGTGTTTATAGTTAAAGTATAGTTAGGGAAAGGGACACAAAACAATTCTCTAAAGTGGAGTGCAGTTAAAATCACGATTGGAAATTACGATAAAAATCTATTAATCCAACAACACTTGGAACTCTGATGGCATTGGACATAGATTTTCTGGAGTACTGTTCCTTATTAATATAATGCTCCAAAACATCGGCTTAGCAAAATAATAAGGATGGAACAACCAGGGATTTGATGAGTGATATTTACATTGGAATCAGCTCCCATAGATGCCAAACTGTCCAGATTTTCAAATCATTAGAGAAAGTTTTAATCTTTGATGATCCATTTGGTTTCTACAGAGCACCACCCAGTGGAAAACAAACAACCGTACAATATCACAGAGGACAGACGATCAACTGACGCCAACAACAAACCCTGCGACTCCCACAATTACCTATACTACATCTCCTCCCACTTTGCCTCTTGCAAGGACGCCATGCATTAACCTCTATTTCTCCATCTCTGCCGCATCTACTGCCAACATGAGGCTTTGTATTCCAGGCCATCCGAGATTACCTCTTTCTTCAGTGGAGATGGCTTCCCCCTGCTGTTGTGGCTGGAGCCCTCACTCATGTCTCCTGTACATCACATCATCTATCCTCGCCCTCTCCCCCAGAAGAAACAAGGATATCCTTACCTTTCATCCCATCTGCCTCCACATCTAACACACCATTCTCTGACATTTCTGCCACCACCAACATGATCCCACCAATAATCACATCTTTCCATCTCTACCGCCTTCCACTTTCCATGGGGACCATTAATGGTCTCTCACCCCTTCCCACTCTACCGGCCCCTTCTCCAGGTATTCACCCCTACAATCACAAGAGATGCAACACCAGTCCCTCTTTCACTTTATCCAGGGACCCCAGCAGTCTTCCAAGTTAGACAGAGATGCACATGTACCTCTTCAGACCTCATCCACTGCATTCGGCATTCCTGATGTGGCATCCTTTACATTAGCAAGACTCAGCATAGATTAGGCACCTGCTTTGCTGAACACTTGCACTCTGTCTCTCTGGGTTTATGTTGCACTACTCTTCTCTCCTTAACTCACACTTTTGTCTCCTCTGTCACTTGCGCCACCAATTAACCCCTCCCTTCCCTCAGCTATATACACTTATCCCACCATCAGCTCTTTTCCAGCTTTCTCTCCTTCCTAGTCCAAAGGAGGATCCCGATCTGAAATGTTGTCTGTTCCCCCCACAGATGCTGCCTGACCTACAGACTCCTCCAACACTGTGTTTTGCTCAACACTACAAAAAAATATGACCATTTCAATTAATTCCCACTAGCATGTCCATTAATGTCAATGATAAAACTGATATTACAATTTTATTTAGTAGATATTATCCTATCTATCGAAAATTTGACTCCTGAAAAGTCTACTCCTGAAAAGTCATCAATTGTGACCAACCCGAGTTATATTTAGCTGTTTGTATTTAACTTATTTGATCGAAACCTTCTATACAATTTGCATAACCACTCACCCAACGTAAAAGGCAGGTGTTATGTAACTAAATTATTCTCTCCATTTCTAGTGCTTAACAAAACAAAATTAATTCTGCACCATCTAACGGGTTGTGTGAGCCCAATAAAGAAGCAGATACCACTGATATCTCCATGAATAGTGACAAAATAACTCTATAATAATTACGAGTGAAAACGTTTACCAGATTCATGAGCCACCACAAAAGATTCAGGTGTTCTCTCTGGCAAAGGGGGTGGGCTGTCTTCTTTGTTCCCCGAACCTTTCAAAATAAAATTAAAAAATTTGTTTATGAAAACAATATTACTGTTAATGTTTGCTGCAGCCATGTATTTGTTGTTTTCACCAAGTATTTTTTAAAAAAACCTCTACAAAGGTGTCGAGCTCTAAATGAAATTAATTTACTATCCCACAGATTACAGGAACCAGTGCAGTTACTTCAAAATCTGAGTGCATGCATTATTGCTGTGTTCAAATACACGTTTCTACAAATTTGGAAGGATGAAGCAATCACATAATATTGCAGGTTCCAGAATAAATATGGCAATATGTTATATTAAATATATATACAGACAATGCTGGAAACATTTAACAGATCAGACAACATTTGTGAAAAGAGAAACAGAATTGACCTTCCAAGTTTGAAGACCTTTTGACACAAATGGGAGAGAGATGTGTTGGAAAGAACAGCAGATGTTGGTTTAAACCGAAGGTAGACACAAAATGCTGGAGTAACTCAGTGGGACAGGCAGCATCTCTGGAGAGAAGGAATGGTGACGTTGTCAAGTCGATACCCTACTTCAGACGGAAAGTCACGGGAAAAGGAGAGAGATGACAGGTTAGTTCCATTCTGGAGGGATGAATAGAACATACAGTGCCCTCCATAATGTTTGGGACAAAGACCCATCATTTATTTATTTGCATCTGTACTACACAATTTGAGATTTGTAATAGAAAAAAAAATCACGAGGTTAAAGTGCACATTGTCAGATATTGATAAAGGCCATTTTGATACAATTTGGTTTCACCATGTAGAAATTACAGCAGTGTTTATACATAGTCCCCTCATTTCAGGGCACCATAATGTTTGGGACACAGCAATGTAATGCAAATGAAAGTAGTCATGTTTAGTATTTGTGGCATATCCTTTGCATGCAATGACTGCTTGAAGTCTGCAATTCATGAACATCACCAGTTGCTGGGTGTCTTCTCTGGTGATGCTCTGCCTGCCCTGTATTGCAACCTTCTTTAGCTTATGCTTGTTTTTGGGGGCTAGTCCCCTTCAGTTTTCTCTTCAGCATATAAAAGGCATGCTCAATTGAGTTCAGTTCGGGTGATTGACTTGGCCACTCAAGAATTGACCATTTTTTAGCTTCGAAAAACTCCTTTGTTGTTTTAGTAGTATGCTTGGGATCATTGTCTTGCTGTAGAATGAACCACCAGCCAATGAGTTTTGAAGCATTTGTTTGAACTTGAGCAGATAGGATGTGTCTATACACTTCAGAATTCATTATGCTTTACCATCAGCAGTTGTATCATCAATGAAGGTAAGTGAGCCAGTACCTTCAGCAGCCATACATGCCCTTCTCCTCTCCATACTTTGCTCTTGCCATCACTCTGATACAAGTTAAACTTTGTCTCATCTGTCCACAAGATCTTTTTTCCAGAACTGTGGTTGTTCTTTTAAGCACTTCATGGCACCATCCTATTTTTGTGGCAAACCAGTGGTTTGTATCTTGCAGTGTAGTTTCTGTACTTTCATTCATGAAATCTTCTGCGGACAGTGGTTATTGACAAATCCACACCTGACACCCGAAGAGTGTTTCTGATCTGTTGGACAGGTGTTTGAGGATTTTTCTTTACTATAGAGAGAATTTTCCCTCATCAGCTGTGGAGGTCTTCCAGTTCTTTGCAATTAGTAAGCACACCAGTGCTCTCTTTTTTCTTAATGATGTTCCAAACAATTGATTTTGGTAAGCCTAAGGTTTGGCTGATGTCTCTTAACAGTTTTATTTGTGTTTCTCAGTCACATAATAGCTTCTTTGACTTTCATTGGCAATTTTGATCCTCATGTTGATAAACAGCAATAAAAGTTTCCAAAAGGTGATGGAAAGACTAGAGCAAAGACTAGGTGCTGAGAGCTCTCGTATACCTGCATTAAGCAGGCATTTAAACACACCTGAGCAATTACAAACACCTGTGAAGCCATGTGTCCCAAACATTATGGTGCCCTGAAATAGGGGGACTATGTATAAACACAGCTGTAATGTCTACATGGTGAAATCAAAATATATAAAAAATACCCTTTAATAAAAACTGACAATGTGCACTTTAACCACATGCGATTTTTTTCTATTACAAATCTCAAATTGTGGAGTACGGAGGCAAATAAATAAATGATGGGTCTTCATCCCAAACACTGTAACAGTGCTGCTCCCTCGCACTGGAGACACAGGTTAAAATCTGACAGGTTAGAGTCTGAAGAAGGGTCTTGACCCGAAACGTCACCTATTCCTTCGCTCCATAGATGCTGCCTCACCCACTACGTTTCTCCAGCATTTATGTCTACCTTAGAAACTGACTATGTGCTATTTGTGCAGAAATCTGCACAAATCTATGTCTCCATTTCTTCTCCAGATGCCTCCCACAGATGTGCTTATAGGTTAATTGACAATTATAAATTGCCCCTACTGTGGGTAAATGGCAAAGAGAATCTAAAATGAAAGTTAATGGACCCACCCGAGTGCAAATAAGTTGCGTGGATAAAGAAGGGGGGGGGAGGAATGTGACCAAGGGGATTGCATGAGTTCCGATGGGCTGAAATTAGCTTCATTCTGTCTCGCGAGCAGTGCAAGACAAAGGACCATCTCTGGTAAAATGAGGCCAGGATTGCCATGAGATACCAATTAAGTAAACTGGTTGATAGATTAATGAGGGAAGTTAGAAAGAGAAAACACAAACAAACCAATGTGAAAGTTGTGAAAGGTAGAGCTTTAGGGTTTGCCCAATAGGTCAAGCCTCATTTATGAAGAAAAACAGCCAATAACACAGATGGATGCCCAATAGCAGAACAGCTCAGTTCAGATCCAAGAACTCGAGTTACCAAAAGCCACAGAATATGGAATTCTGTGGAAAGTCTCTATTTATTACATTCGACTTACCTGTGGAAAGTCTCGATATTTATTAGAATCGGTACTATCATTACAATTGGCTATGCCTCCTTCTACCCTGCCTCTTACAAGGATGGCAATTCAAGTTCGCATTTTCTCCATGTCTGTTATCTTGTCTCCCTAAAGCTCTACCTTTCTAACTTGCACATTGCTTTGTTTGTGTTTTCTCTCATGTGCCTCTAAGCATATGTTTTCGCCCCTCAACTGTTGTTTCATCTCCTCTACGATGAGCAGAGGCCTTGACCACATTTACTGTACTTTACCTCTGCTCTCGTCCCTTCTCCTTTCATACAAAGTATTGATGGAATTTTAGTTTAATATTGCCACGTGTACCGATTATAGTGCAAAATAACTATAAGGGGCCACACCCTTAGCTTACAAGTGGTCCGTTTAATAGTCTGAAAACAGTGGGGAAGAACCTGTTACTTTCTGAATCTGGTGGTATGAACTTTCAAACTTTTGTATCTTCTGCCTGACTGAAAAGGAGAAAAGGGAATAACCGGGTATAAGTGCTCCTGGATCTTGATTGTGCCGGCTGCCTTTCTGAAGCATCATGAAGTGGGGATGGAGTCGATTGGGAGACCTGGTTTGTGTTATGGACTGGGATATACCACAACTCTCCTATTCCTTACTGCACCAACCTCCGCAGGCATCAGATCATGCTCCCATTTTCTGCTACCTTCAACGAGATTTTACCATTTAAAAAGAGCTACATCCCAACTTCCTGCTCGGTTCACATCTTCACTCACTACTTCCTTATTATCAATACTCTCTCATGTCACCCCAAAGATGCAATATTATTCTTTTGTTTCCAGCATCCTGGAAAGTAGAATGTTCTTCCAGGTGAAGAAGTGACTCAATGGCACGATGTTAAATTCATGTGATGCTTTTGGTGTACACAATGAATTCCCTCTACATTGGAGAAACAAATCATAACCACTTTGTAGAGCAGCAACATTCAGTCTGCAAGGCTGATCTCTTGATTTCTGACAGCAGCCACTTCAACTATCCATTCCACTCAGACCTATCTGACTGTGACCTCTTGCAATGTTACAAGACCCAATGGAACATGACCTAATTCACTGCCTGGCCACATTCCAGATTTCTGGACTCAACATTGAATTCAACAGCTGTCCTTAACTTTCTATTTTGATTGTACCAGAACTGGCCAGATCTGCTATGTTACTAATCTGAAATATTTCCTCAGGTTTTCTTCTCTCCACTAAAATAGCTTGATTATTATTAATTCTCCAGCACTCATGTAATTTGCTTGTGTTATCTCTCTCTCCCCTTATCAATTCATCAACTAAATTACTTCGGAAATGTCCTCATTCTTCAGAGAAAGGGGGTTCCCCTCCCCCACTATAGATGAGGCTCTCACTAGGGTTTCCTCAATACCCCATAACACTGCTCTTTCTCCCCATCCCCCCCACTCGTAACAAGGGCAGAGTCCCCCTAGTCCTCACCTTCCACCCCACTAGCTGTCACATACAACAAATAGCCCTCCGTCATTTTTGCCACCTCCAACGTGACCCCACCACTCGCCACATCTTCCCATCCCCCCCCCCTCCCCCCCCCCGTCTGCTTACCGCAAAGACCTCTCCCTCCGTAACTCCCTGGTCAATTCTTCCAGTACCACCCCCTCCCCGGGCAATTTCCCTTGCAACCGCAAGAAATGCTACACTTGTCTCTTTACCTCCCCCCCTTGACTCCATTCAAGGACCCAAGCAGTCGTTCCAGGTGCGACAGAGGTTCACCTGCACCTCCTCCAACCTCATCTATTGCATCCGCTGCTCTAGATGTCAGCTGATCTACACCGGTGAGACCAAGCGTAGGCTTGGCGATCGTTTAGCCGAACACCTCCGCTCGGTCCGCAATAACCTACCTGATCTCCCTGTGGCTCAGCACTTCAACTCCCTCTCCCATTCTGAATCCAACCTTTCTGTCCTGGGCCTCCTCCATGGCCAAAATGAACACCACCGGAAATTGGAGGAGCAGCACCTCATATTTTGCTTGGGCAGTTTATACCCCAGCGGCATGAACATTGACTTCTCCTATTTCCGGTAGCCTTATTGTCTCCTCCCTTTCTCAGCTCTCCCTCAGCCTTCTGGCTCCTCCTCTTCCTTTCTTCTTCCCACCCCCCCAGCACAGACTAGTATACATTAGTGGATATTGTGCACCAGAAGAACCATTCAACAATGTGTAATGGTACTATCATATAGTATATTACTAAAAACCCTCAAGATGATTCAAACATCTTCGCTGCCATTTCTACTACTTATTGCATTCTCATCCCCATGCATTTCCTTCAGTGCAATGCCTTTAGAAAGTTCAATGAATTGAGAAACATACAAATACCGACCAGAGGGCAGGCCATCCTAGACTGGGTATTGTGAAATGAGGAAGGATTAGTTAACGATCTTGTTGTGAAAGGACCCCTTGGGCAACAGTGACCATAATATGGTGGAATTCTGCATTAGGATGGAGAGTGACATGGTTAATTCAAAGACTAAGGTCCTGAACTTGAATAAAGGAGACTTAGGGGAATTGGCTAGGATAGACTGGCAAATTATACTTAAAGGGTTGACAGTGGAGGTGCAATGGCAAAGAATGAAAGACCGCATGGAAGAACTCCAAAAATTGTTCATCTCAGTCTGGTGAAAAATTAAAACGGGGAAAGTGTCTCAACCATGGCTTTCGAGGGAAGTCAAGGATAGTGTTAAATCCAAGGACTGATGGTCTGCATCCCAGAATACTCAAGGGGGTGGCCCTAGAAATTGTGGATGCATTGGCATTCATTTTCCAATGTTCTCTCGACTCTGGACTGAAGAGTAGCCAATGGACTGAATGGTTGCCAATGTAACTCCACTACTTAAGAAAGGAGGGAGAGAGAAAACGGGGAATTATAGACCAGTTGGCCTTACATCGGTACTGGGGAAGATGCTGGAGTCAATTATTAAAGATGTTATAACAGCGAATTTGGAAAGCAACGACGGGATCAGTCAAAGTCAACATGGATTTATGAAGGGGAAATTATGCTCGACTAATCTTTTGGAATGTTTTGAGGATGTAACAAGTAGAATGGATAAGGGAGAGCTAGTGGATGTGGTGTATCTGGACTTTCAAAAAGCCTTTGACAAGGTCCCACACAAGAGATTAGCATGCAAAATTAGAGCACATGGTATTGTGGGTAGGGTATTGATATGGATAAAGAACTGGTTGGCAGACAGGCAGCAAAGAGTAGGAATTAACGCGTCCTTTTCAGAATGTCAGGCAGTGACTAGTGGGGTACCGCAAGGCTCGGTGCTGGAACCTCTGTTATTTGCAATATATAGTAACGATTTAGACAAGGTAATTAAATGTAACATCTCTAAGTTTGCAGATGACACAAAGCTGGGTGGCAGTGTCAGCTGCGAGGAGGGTGCTATGAGGCTGCAGGGTGACTTGGATAGGTTGGGTGAGTGGGCAGAAGCATGGCAGATGCAGTATAATGTGGATAAATGTGAGGTTATCCACTTTGGTGGTAAGAACAGGAAGGCATATTATTATCTGAAAGGTGTCAGATTAGGAGAAGGGGAGGTGCAAACAGACCTGGGTGTGCTTGTACATCAGTCACTGAAAGTAAGCACGCAGGTACAGCAGGCAGTGAAGAAAGCTAATGGCATGTTGGCTTTCATTGCGAGAGGATGTGAGTTTAGGAGCAAAAATTGCAGTTGTACATGGCCCTGGTGAGGCCGCATCTGGAGTATTATGTGCAATTTTGGTCTCCTAATTTGAGGAAGGGTATTATTACTATTGAGTGCAGCGTAGGTGCACCAGGTTAATTCCCAGGATGGCAGGACTGACATATGATAAAAGAATGGATCAACTGGGCTTGTATTCGCTGGAATTTAGAAGGATGAGAGGATATCTTATAGAAACATGTAAAATTCTTAGAGGATTGAACAGGGTAGATGCAGGAAAACTGTTCCTGGTGTTGGGGGAGTCCAGAACCAGGGGTCACAGTTTAAGAATAAGGGAGAGGCCATTTAGGACTGAGATGAGGAAAAACATCTTCACCCAGAGAGTTGTGAATCTGTGGAATTCTCCACCACGGAAGACAGTGGAGGCTAATTCATTGGATGTTTTCAAGAGAGAGTTAGATTTATTTCTTAGGGGTAAGGGAATCAAGGGGTATGGGAGGGGGGGAGGGGGGGGGGGGGGAAACCAGAACTGGGTACTGATTTTGGATGATCAGCCATGATCATATTGAATGGTGGTGCTGGCTCGAAGGGCCAAATGGCCTACTTCTGCACCTATGTTCTAAGTTTCTAAGCTGCTGGACACGCTGTGTTACTCCTGCACTTTGTCTCTTCCACATGTAGAATTCTGTTGCATCAAAGATCAATTAAAACGATTGCAGAAAATGCTGAAAACACTCAGATCATTAGCACGTGCAGGGAGAGAAAAAGAGTTGACATTTCAGGTCATTGATTTTCATGTGAAGGGTCATCGAACTGAAAATTTAAATTATGTTTCTCTCCACAGATACTGCTTGAACCGCTTGATACTGCTATTTTCAGCATTTTCTATTTTTATTTCAGAGTTCCAGACTTTGGACACTTTTACTTTTCAAATCCGGTTAACTGCCCATACAGGCCTAAAAATATCTGAATGCATTGTTCACAAATATTTAGGTGTCATTTTAGCAATGCATTTCATTATTCTTTTAGCAATAACTGGGTTCAACCAGAGAAACATATGATTCTTGTTTTGCATTGATCAGAAAGAAAGGTTAGAGGCACCAAATAGTAGCAATTAATAATCAGTTATTACCATAAATCCTACAAAAATAATTAAGTGATCAGATATCCACTCTTTAACGTGAACTAAGTACTTACATTTTTCTGCTGCTAAATTTAATGTACTCGGTGGATGTTCTCGGGCAATAGACACAGGTGATATTTTTCTTGCTGAAGGAGTTTCGTTTTGTATGGTTGCAGTAACAATGGCACTTGTTAAAACACTAGTAACATTTTTAGGTACAGTGTTCCCAAAATCAATCTCCTCTGGCTCAGAATCATCAGAATGGAGTGGATTAGTAAAACTGAGGGGCGAAGCATTTACACTGGGATCCTTTATCAATGATGGCTCTGGTGGTAAACCGGATGCTTTTGAAGAATGACACTGATCGTTGTACAACGTATCATCTATGGAATTCTTCGTAAAAGATGGGATACATTCATAGCTTGGCATGTTCCACATTGCATGGGCTCTCTCTTTAAGTGGTAACTGAATTGGTCTCAGGGTAACATCAGAATTCTTCCCTTCCTGAGTAGCATCAGAGTGTTGCAAGACTTCTGAGTTTACTGAAATTTGTCCACAGCCGGCTTCCACTGATTTACCTGTTTGCTCCATATCAGTTGCTGGCGTGGACTTAACCTTATTTGATGGCAATCTATTAAGAGCACTGTTGGTATCAGGTGGGGATACTTCAAAGCTTTTAGGTCCTTCTTGGAGTGGTATCTTCTTTATTTCGATACTAAGTTTTCTTTCCAGCTTTTTTTCGATAGGTTCAATCTGTGCAGCACAATTTTCAATTTGCTTGAAGGTGTCCCCAGGTTTGTTGTAGTTTTCATTGAGGTCTGTGGGAGGTGGTGGTGTATAAGAGTGCACGACTGGCTTGGGATGGTATCGATCATTATCCTGCCACACAGTGGTAACAGCTGGATAAGCAGATGGTGGAGAAGGAGTAAGGATGGGTGGCACAGGCTGGGGCTCTGGAGGCTGCAAGATTTCTTCTTTTGCATCTCCTTCTACCAGGCAGCTATGGGAATTTATGGTTAGGGAAGACACAAAAGGCAGGGAGGAAAAAAAAAGGAAAGGATTAGAGAGCGGCACTATTTAAAAAAAATAACAATAAGTGAAATATTAAAGAATCTGAACACAAAACATCTAATGACGGATATAACATAAAAATATTAAAGAAATCTAACCTTCTATGCATTTCAAAGATTGCTTGGCAGCTGCCAGACAAACCATTTAGAAACATAGAAAATAGGTGCAGGAGGAGGCCATTCGGCCCTTCAAGCCAGCACCGCTATTCACTGTGATCATGGCTAATCGTCCCCAATCAATAACCCGTGCCTGCCTTCTCCCCATATCCCTTGATTTCACTAGCCCCATGAGCTCTATCTAACTCTCTCTTAAATCCATCCAGTGATTTGGCCTCAACTGCCCTCTGTGGCAGGGAATTCCACAAATTCATAACTCTCTGGGTGAAAAGGTTTTTTCTCACCTCAGTCTTAAATTGCCTCCCCTTTATTCTAAGACTGTGGCCCCTTGTTCTGGACTTGCCCAACATTGGGAACATTTTTCCTGCATCTCGCTTGTTCAGTCCTTTTATAATTTTTTATAATTTTTTTATAAAAGCCCAGTCTTTTCAATCTTTTCTCATATGAGAGTCCCACCATCCCAGGGATCAATCTCATGAACCTACGCTGCACTGCCTCAATCACAAGGATGCCCTTCCTCAAATTAGGAGACCAAAACTGTACACAATACTCCAGATGTGGTCTTACTAGAGCCCTATACAACTGCAGAAGAACCTCTTTATTCCTATACTGAAATCCTCTTGTTATGAAGGCCAACATTACATTAGCATTCTTCACTGCCTGCTGTACCTGCACGCCAACTTTCAGTGACTGGTGTACAAGGACACCCAGGTCTCGCTGCACCTGTCCCTTACCTAACCCCATTGAGATAATAATCTGCCCCCTTGTTTTTGCCGCCAAAGTGGATAACCTCACATTTATCTATATTATACTGCATCTGCCCACTCACTCAACCTGTTAAGTTTGGGCCCAAACTAAACTCAATTTTTCTCCTAAACGAAACGGACTACCTGTTGGTGCAGCAGTGACATTTCATTTGCAAGAGGAGTCAGAAAGGCAATCCTAATTGTTTCCACCCGTGTGAATAAACCCCCATATTTGCAGAGAAATCCTCAATGCTGTTATTTTGACCATGCATTAAACAAGATTCATGGACGTCTTGCAGTTTCCCAGGCTCGTGTAATGAGATTAACTGGATACAGATTTAGACTGTTTGATGAAGGGTCTCAACCCAAAATTCCTGACCCGCTGAGATACTCCAGCATTGTGTCCATCTGCAGATTTAGCAATAGCTTTTATTTCAATGGACTGGAACACGCTCTGAGCTTCCCCTTCATATTTTCATTAGTTAATTAAATACATTTACTCACATGTTTAATATCATTAAATGCATTTAAATCATTTTCTGTATTTTCTAATGACTCGGCTTTTAACAAGTTCTGTTGTACCCTGATATCCATCAAGCCTGGTACATGCCTTCATTAGGTGTCAAAGAATTTCTCGGAATAGGGCTTACCACCTGCACCAACAAAGCCAAATCCACATGCACTCTTCAGAAGGAGCAAGCTCTGGGAGCACGTTATCACTGCAGACAAAAGCTGAGAGTGGAGTGGTCAGTGAGGGCAGCTTACTCGTAGGTGAATTGGACCAAACTTTCTGTAGGTCACAGCAAGCCCTTCTGTGTTGGGTATGGCTTCTGGATATTTGTGCAGCACCTGATTCGTGATTTTCAAATCGGAGTTTGAACATTATAGAATTAAATTAGTGCAGAGTTGAGAATTCTCTGCCAGTTCATGGCCTAGACTTAAACCAAATTATATATGCACAACATTGCGAGAAGGCAATATCCAATTTCTTATAATATTTTACCACTTCAGATACAATTCATTTAATTTTTGCCAAATCCTTTACCATTCAAGATCAAGCCAGTTATTTCATAAATCATAATTTGTACACAATTATTTTTAAAACCATTGGACAATTATTTAAAAATCATTGGACACCAAAAAAGCAATTCACTTCCACTATGTTGTGACAAGATCATATTTTCTTGACTGCTCTTAGAGGAGCTAGAATTAACCGAAAGTATAAACCACAACATTGATTTGCTTCTCTTTACCACCATCTATGAAGACTAGATGGGACGATAATCTTGTGTGATAAAACTAGTACAATGAATGCAGAATTTCCCTTTCTGACAATGGATTTAACTACCGCAACTTAAACAGCTTCTGAGAGACTTGGTTTGAAATTTGGAAATCAAAAAATATTAACAGTAAAATCACAATTACATCATAGGCAGTTGATCTACTGACAAACACTTTCCCACTAATCAATCGATCACCCATTCACACTAGTTCCATGTTATCTCACTATCTCATCCAGTCCACACTTAAAGCAATTTACACAGGCCAATTAACCTACAAATCTGCATGTCTTCTGGATGTGGGAGGAAACTGGAGCACGCGGTGGAATCTCAAGCTGTCACAAGGAGAACGTGCAAGTTCCTATCAGATAAAATTTAGCAGGCACACCCGAGGACAGGATCAAATCCAGGTCCCTAACGTTATGAGGCAACAGCCCCACAAACTTTAAAATCCTTTAAAAAATGGACAAATATAAGCATACCAATATACAAATACAAAGCTAAAAGAGGATGGAAAAAATAATTAAATAATGAATTACTTCATGAGAAGCACAAAAATAAATCGGGTAACAGATTTTTCTTGGTAATATACTAATTATTGTTAATTGGAATTATATGGGTATGTGCACATCAACTCATCTTTTGGGTTTAATTAGGCTGAAAAATGTCCAATACATTCACTTTACAAATGTCCAGATATGGCCTTGACTTTCAAGAAACCAATTAGCCAGTTTATGCAAATCACTCACCAAACGCCCTCCACTTAACTACAGAAATACAATCCGAATGAAATATTTGTTTTTGATAATGTTCAGTATCATTAAGCCATCAATTGGTATGGCATTCAAGAGATCAATTATTATAGCCGTTAAAATAAAGCACTAGCTTCATCAATGGAGGGGTTAAATCTCCCAATCTTTGTTGATAGAAGCTACCGTATTTCCCAGCAATGAAGACGCACCTGCGTCGAAGATGCGCTACCCATTTTGAGCTAAATTTTGAAAAAAAAGGGCTGGCGGGACATAGAATTTCTCCTGTTCAAAAAAATAAAATTAAAATAATGAAAGTAACAATTCAATTTGCCCAAGGCTTCCACATCTCCTCCATTCTGAATGGGAGGGTGGTGGAGGGTGACGGCAGGTGGAGAAATGGTGGAAAAAACTGGAGCACACCAGAACAAGTTGAATCAGTTGTGATCTTATTGAATGACAATACTAGTTCAAGGGACCAATTTAGGTTACACGCACTGACGCAGGAGTAAGCTCCACGGCCCACTGTCCTGTTATCTATTGCCCGCTGACCTGCCCCACTCTATGATCTTTGCTCTTGAGCTGGTCCCCTCACTGTCCGGTCTCCAAGCCAGGTCGAAAATAGGGATAATAGGAATTTCAAAACTAATACCAACTGCTTTTGTGCACATCTGTTGACAAGGCAGCAGCATTCTTATTGTCTCTGTTAATCTCACTTGACCAACAACCGCCACACACCTCCAAAGCATGCCCAATGCAAATATACATTGAAAGACACGGAATTTAAGGGTTTGCGAGAAGCGGCTGACATGAGCGAGGCCGGCGAGCGGCAAGAGAGGTGTTCAGACGGAGAGCGCTGCCAGAGGCGAGCTGGGTACTGAGGCCAGTTATCCATGATGTCCAGATCCCAATGCTCAGCTCTTCATGTTTCAGGGTTGGCTAATGTTATTGATTTGTAATTAGCCTGATTTTTAATTAGTTGACAAAACCTTAATTTATTCATTCGGAATATCCAGGGGGATGCGATAAATGTATTTAAATGACATGCAAGGTGTCGGGTTATCTGTCACAACATTAATTCCCATTATTTCCTTGCGAGGCCTGGGACTAGCTGCAGTTCCCAGGTCGCCTGCCCCGGGACTGGCTGTAGCGCCCAGGTCGCCTGTGAACCCCGGGTCCTGCTGCAGTTCCTCTGTCCAGTCCCGGCAGCCGCTCGCAGCCACCCGAGCTACTAAGTGAGTTACTGGCATGATCCACGACGCCCCTCCTTCGCAACGCTCCTGCCCGCCCCGCAACTTTACTCCTGGCGGCCCAGCCGTGCTGACCCGGGCCAGATTCCCCACATTCTGTGGCAGGAACTCTCCGCCCCAGTGGTGCTGTCCTTTTACAGCCGCTGCACTGAGGGATAGTCAAGTCTATCTTTCTTGGCCAACAATCTAGCCTTTGGCCTCCAAGACACAGGTAAATTTTCAGGCCTTAATTTAGGGTAAAATTTTTTTTTAAAAATTGCGTCATCATTGCCGGGAAATACAGTACTTAAAATATGAAATGTTTCATGGGGAAAATCTAAATGATCAAAAGCCTGATCTTGACCACTTCCTGTTGTTCTGTATATTGATTTTAGAAAAAACGCTGCCACTTACGGCTGTGATTTTTGGACATCTTACGCAGATCCCCCTCCGCTGCGCAGGACAAGGGGATTTTTTCCATCGATGAAAAATAAGAGTTATTAGTGTTTAAAAAATGTTGAAATTCTCGCTCATGTCAATCACGCCAGGAAGGCTACGCCCCTTCTGGTGGGAGGGGGAGGGACTATAAAACCCAGAAGTGTGGGCATGGCTCTGTCTCTGCAAGATGGAGGAGAGAGAGAGATAATCACGACTCGCTGTCTTTAGTGGCCTTGCACCCTGCTTGAAATGGAATGAAACTGCGCTTGAATTTGGTGGCCTTGTACCCTGCTTGAAATGGAATTTCAAGGAATGGCCGTGAGTCAACTGCCAGCCCACCAGCCGTGAGTGAGTGAGCTGCCAGCACAACAGGCTTGAGTGACTGAGCCGCCAGCCCAAAAACCCATTTGGCCCACAATGTCCATACTAGCCCTCTGGAAATCAGTCAGCCCACAACACCCATAGTAGCGCTCCAGAAAGCCTCTGCCACTGGCCACCAATATTGGAATTGGTGGAGAGGTGGAATATTGCGTTGGGGGACCAGCCCTCCTGTGAGATGCTGAGACCCAACGGGTCCCACTTAGTCTAGTGTTCACTTATATTTAAGCACCCACTACATATAGAAAATATTTTCTTCGCATGGCTCTAATTGTGATTACAAAATTTAAAATGTGGTTAACGACATAAGTCATTTAAAATCTATTCAGTAGATTAACAAATAAATGAAAGTCACCTTTTCTTAAGATTTACCAAAACTACAAAATGACCAATCTAAAATTGTCCATTAGTTCAACTGTTTGAAGGTACTCTTATGGCGATTAAAGGTATTCAAACTGCTTTTAGTAAAATGTACACACAACTTAACATCCAAAGTAAATTGCAAAGCTATTTAGACAATGGAACAGGAATTTCTTTTTCTCGATTTGTTTTCCTCTCCCCATCTCATTTACTTTGTATTTTAAAGCTGGTTTTATCAATTCAAATTAAAAGTAATCAGCTTGAATCACAATGGCAAATGTGGATCCATAATAGATGGCTATAAAATTACACTTTCTATTTCCACAACTGCTTTAATACTCTGATTTAGTGTCAAAAATTTTAGGTGTCTTAAATGCCCAAAAATTAAGTTCTTTAAAAGTCATTGCCTTCAATAGAAGGGAGAAATTGAAATAAAAAGTACAAGATGAAATGCCTTTAAATGAGAGGCTTTGACTGCACTATACAAGACAGCTGCCCTTAGCATATGTTGGCATCAGTTGCCTAATGTAGTGAACAGTTTACAAACCTCAAACAATTAATTGGCTGTAAAGACTTGTGGTAAGCCAAAGATGCAATAGGACAAAAATAAGTGTTATCTTTTACCCTTGGTTCAGAATTAAGCTCCAGTGTAAATGCAATTCTTGGAAGGGAATTGAACACATGGACTAATAGTAGCATGGGTGATTGTGTTCCTCCACATGCTTGCTCTGTTGTTCAAATAGATCAAGCAGATGCAATTCTGGCCTCAACTCTACTTTCCTGCCCAGTATCCAGAATTTCCATCTCAACCCCCTCAAAAAACTAATGATTCAGCATTGATTACCTTCTGCAATGGAGACTTCCCCAGTTTAAGAAAACTTCAATTGGCAAATCCAGATATCACAGCACCAGAGACCCGGGTTCTATCCTAACTATGGATGCTGTCTATATGGAGTTTGTACGTTCTCCCCGTGACCTGCGTGGGTTTTAAGTGGCAAATGCCTTATTCTAAGATGGTATCTATCTTAGTAGATACTACCCTCGGTATAGATTCCTACTGCAGGAAAACAAGCAAACCTTGTAAAAGATCCATTCTCATTCCTCTAAATTCCTGAGAATATAGGCTCAGTCTTAATCCAGGACTTAATCTAAGGAACTGTCACTGCACTATCCACAAGTATATCCTTCCTTAACTGTGACCACAACTGTATGCAGTTATTTTTGTGTGTTGGCTCACCAAAGCCCTGTAGTTGCAAAAACACTTCCTGACTTTTGCACTCTATTCCTCTGCAATGAAGGCCAACATTCCTTTGGCTTTCATACTTGCATGCATTTTAAGTGTGTGCTCCTTTGCAATACCTACACATCCCCAATCACTAATATGGAAACAAAAAATCAACAAGGAAAAGATCCTGAGATTGATTAGAGAGGAAAAAAAAAACTTGCGTTAATGGGCGCCTCTTTTGAATAGATAAAGGAGAAAATATAAAAATATTTTGTGTCTGTTTATATAGGAGATACTGAAACCCACCAGGAAATAGTACAGAAGAACTAGTCCAGAATGACAGATGTGCTGTCAGAAAACCACATTGAAAAATTAAGGTAGAAGGGTAGATAAATCCTCAGGATATGATGATCTGCAATCCACGGGTTTTGAAAATATAGAAATATTGGATGCACCAGTTATCTCCTTCCCAAAAGCAAAGAGATTCTACAAATAGTTCCCACAGAGTGGAAGGTGGTAAATGTGGGACCATTATTTATGAAAGATAAAATGGCAAATTAACAGACACCTTCTACAAGTCTAAACTTCTTATAAAATATACATTTTAAAAATCATTCAATGCAAGATTAATATGTTAAAAGAATGCAGTGTTTGCTGCCCCCTCCTGGCTAAAATTAATTCCCCCATCCGTGAAATGATCATTACATGGCAACCGCAAAACACTACAGAAAAAAAATCTGAAATAAAACAATAAAGGCCAATGGCTTGCTAATATTTCAATTACCTTTCATCTGTTTAAATCAAAGGTTGTCTACTACTTTGAGTAGTCAATACTCCCAATTTGTTGACCATAACTCTACCTTCAACACCATAATCCCAAACAAACCACTCCTCGTCGGTACCCCCCTTTGCAACTGGACCCGACTTCCTGACCTAACCATAATCAGTAAGGATAGGCAACAAAACATCATCCATAATAATTCTCAATATTGGTGCTCCACACAGGACTGTGTTCTCAGCCTCCTATTACACTCCCTATTCACAAGTATACAGCTAGTTTCTGTTCTAACTCCATTTACAAGTTTTCAGATGACTCCACTGTAGTGGGCCAGAGCTTGAATAATGATGGGATGGAATACAGGAAGGAAATAGAGATCTTCATAACATGGTGTCACAACAAGCTCTCCTTCAGTGTCAGCAAGGCAAATTAACTAGTTATTGACCTCAAAAAATGGGGTGGTGTACATGCCCCAGTCAAGTGGAGATCGTCGAGAGCATCAAGTACCCAGGCGTAAGTTTCACCAATAATTTAACCAACCACATTGCAGTCATAACCAAGAAAACTCACCAATGCATATACTTCCTCAGAAGACCAAGCAAGTTTAGCATGTCTCTAATGACTCTTACCAACTTCTACAGGTGCATTGTAACAAATGTCCACTTGGTTTGGCAAAAGCTCTACTCAAACTGTTGTTCAGACTACTGAACAGTCCTCCCACAAGGTTGGTTGCAATCCCAATCTTCCAACTTGTCACTTTACATTAGTTTCACTTTATTTGTTCCCAGCACACGTGATAATAATAAATCAATAGCAAGCATTAAAAAAAATAGTTAGTTACCTTCGTACTCGTGGTGGTTTAGGTGGTGGCGAATCAGAAGTCTCAGGAACTAAGGAAATGGTTTGACTTTCAGAACTAATTTCAACCTGTTTTAAGAGACAAACGTTTATGTAAAAAAGATCATAAAATGCAACAATAGTAATATTACACAATTTATTGAGGCTGAATATCTATACATTGCACTAACACGATGCTCGAATCTAAAAAGAGACAATGCCAACCCGAACCTAAAAATAAGGACTAAACAGACTGCAAGCCCCAGATTCAGTACCCATGCAAATGGATTAAGAAACATCTTAAAATATTCTAAGCAAAAGTCAAAGGAAATAAGGGTAAAAATATATACAGGGTAAAGATTGACATGGTACATGGAGAGATTCAGTACAAATACCTCTTTATCTGTAAATTCTGAATAATATGTATCTAAAGCTGAGGAAGGAATTTGTCTGTTGTGGAGCATTAAATCAAATTTCCAAGCCAAGCAGAGCATCATGGTTAAGAGGTGTTCCAATATGAAATTTGATTATTAAAATCATAGAGCATGGAAACTGAACCTTCAGATTTGAACGTCTATGCTGAACAGGTTTTATAACTGAACTAGTTGCTGTTTGAAGTTAGAGATGTTGCTATCACTAATCTATCGAGTAGCTGAACTATTTTACATACTGCCTTGTAATGCAACCAAGAAAATTTAAAATGATCAACATTAAAAGTGCTCACCCTGCAAAATGTCTGCATCATAATTAAGAACATACCATACAGGACGTAGTTACGCATTTATAGCGCTAAAAATCACGCAGATTGAAACCACAAATAGAAAGAAATTTGGCAAAAAAAACGAACATAATAAAATTACATATTGTAAAAAAGCCTCTTAAAAATGACTGCACGAAAGAGCCAGGATGTTTAAAAAGGCAGGCATTTATTAATAAAATTACAAAATAAAGCACGAAAAGGCATAAAAAGGCATTTATTTCCAATGCCAATATACGCTTAAAGATGATAATTATAAAGGTATACAGCATTAAATGTCCAAAGTTGCCTGGTTGCACATAATTATCAGCATTTTTTTTTCAAATTATCTGGGGTTAAACTATGCAGTCTATTAGACAAAATATGCTTGAGTTGTGAAAAACTTCTTTCTAACTCAGCTGAGGTCACTGGTGCATACCCGAAACAAGCAACAAACGCTATATTCATGTTGATATTTTGTGCATAACAACTACCTTTGAGACTTTAGCTATGTTTTCTATTTCTTCAAGATCTTGTCAGCTAAAATCACTCTCTCACATTTTCCTTGTATGTCTTTACCTACATCGCCAGGAACTTTACGAATATCGTCAGTTACTTTGTTGAAAACCTGCAAGTTATTCACTAATGTTTTGCCACGTTTCTCAAGGGAAGTGATAGCTTGTGGGAAGTTTGCAAAATTGGAATCAATAAACAAGATCGCGGTGGACTTTTTCTACATGATTTCACTGACGATCCTGACTGCAGCAGATTCTTCTTCTTCAAAACAGTTGACGATTTTTTTAATCTTTTCAAATTTTGCAACATAGAAGAGTACAGCTTAGAGCCATGTACCCCGTCTAGTCAAAACGGGCGGAGGTAGCGGAATCTCGGGTGCCATTTCCTTGAACAACTGCACACGTGACAGTGCTTTGAGGAAGATTTATTGACATTGGAAACTAGGCGATCGACATTTGGAAACAAGCTACGTATGTGCTCGGCAATTCTATGGAGTCCGTGAGCTAAGCATGTCAAATGCAATATTTTGGGGAATAAAACTTTAAGAGCATGAGCAGCCTTTTTCATGTACGGAGCTGCATCAGTCACAAACAGAAGAACATTCTTGTGTTTTATACCTTCTGGCCAAAGTACAGCAAGTGAAGATGTAAACAACTGAGCAATAGTTGAGCTGTTTGACTTCTCCAATACTTCCGATGTCCACAAATACTCCTTTGATGGTTGACCTGCCTCCAGTGTACCGATGACCACATTGGCAACATATCTCCCCACAGCATCGGTTGTCTCGTCTATTGAGATTCATATTTTGTTGCATGCAACTTCAACTCTAATTTTCTGCACAACAATGTTCAAGTTGCTGTTAACATAATTTTTCCGTAATGATGACTCGCTTGGTATAGGTTCCACAGTGGAATTCCAGCATCAATGAATGCTTTGCACAGATCACTCGAAAAACTCAGAATTGCGACTGGAGCCAGCAGTAAATGTAGCGAGGAGAAAAGCCTTCGGTTTCTCTGCCACCGACTTGTGTTTAGCTGTCTGTAAATGCTGGGAGACGAAATATTTCTCATGATTCACTGCTTTCTCACATGCTTTGCAAAACAGCACACAGTTGTCTGTAGAGAATATATCACTCCCGTACACGCTCACCAAATCGTTCAGTATTTTTACAAGGTGTTGACTTGACTTCAGGCATTTTGATGCTTGCAGGGGTAGATCCTATAGGAGTGGGGATGCAGACCTCTACAAGCAGGCTAAGTACAAGCTGCGAAGTGGAATCGGAGCTGCCAAGGAAAGGTACTTGGGAGAGTTGAGGAGTAACTTCTCAGCAAATGACTCTTCTTCAGTGTGGAAGGGTTTGCAAGAAATCACAAGCTACAAGAGGGAAACCCCCACTCATTGGACAATCGTCAGCTGACCAACGAACTGAACGAGTTCTACTGCAGGTTCGATAAACAGAAATTTAACCCTGGTACCCCCACACCCTCTCCCCAACCAAACACTTCACACCTACTCACAGCCTGACTCCAGTTTGAAAAGACTGGACCCCTCACCACCTATTGCTCCCCCAATCACCGCTGCACACCTACTTAAAGCATGACTCTAGTCTGCAAAGACTGGACCCTTTCCCATGCACCCCTCTCCAATCACCACTTAACATCCTCTTACAACCGGGTTTCAAATTGTCTTGTAAGTTGCGTTAACACGGCAAAAAAGGCTAATTTAGGCAATCAATTGTAAAAAAGGCATTAACTTCCTGAAAGGCACATGGCATTTATGGCAAAATCCTGGCTCTAATCATAACACGCAGACCCCTCTACTCTATTCCTCTTCATTCATGGAACTGAATTGTTATAAGAATTAGTCCTTTAGCTGCAGCATGTAACCTGCAACTAGTAGATCCAGGCAATACATTTGGCTGCATTACTGCTTAACAAGGGCAATTCATTATTTTTCTTGTTAATAAGGAGTTAACAAGTTAATAATGGACCTCCTTCTGTGCTCTATGTTTCAATAAATTGCAATGGGATTTTGATATACAAGCTTTAACTGAATTAAATTACAATACATCCAACGCACAGCATAAATGCTTTTACTGGTCTTCCAAGAAATAAGCAACATGCAACTGTAAACCAAGTTACAAATATGTGTCTTGGATAATTTGATGTAATAATTTGCATCTCAAAAGGAACACTGGTAAATCATGATTAAGAGTAGACCAGATTTCCTGCCACCCAGTTGCTTTTCCCAGATGTTTAATTACTCTTAGTTCATTACTTCGAAAACACCATTATGTCAAAGTCACCATACTGTAAGTGACCACATTTCAATGAACAAGAGGAAACAGGCTTTCCGGAAAATAGCAACCAGCCATCTGCATGCAATACAGCCTTTTTTTCTTCTTTTTTTTTTAAGTGACTTCAGGATACATCCAATTTGCCATTTTTATTTTAAAAATGCATAACCTCAATTTTTTTTCCAACTGGTGATATGATTATCATTAGTCTCTCCCACTCACGACTGTCCGAGATAAAGCTGCACAACTTCTCAAAAAATTAATGTGTTGTTTGAACAATAATTTTAAGGGGTCAAAACTAATTTCCACTCCCACAAGAAAAAGAAATGAATCATACATTGCAAGGAATGAAAATAAAATATTTTATTCGCAGTGACTTTCTACAAGTGAGATTTTTACAGACTGTACGTACCGGCTCAGATAGCCTTTCAGCACATCGACTCCTCTGCAATTCCTTTTCAAATAGCTGAGCTATCGCACGGTGAACAAGCTCATATTGCTCCTGCAAAACAACAGACACTCCTTGATATCTGCATTCAAAATTTTACCACCAAGTCCACAAGACGAATTAATGCTTTTACAAAATATGCTGGAAAGGTGATTTTACTGCACATGTATACAGAGAAAATGAGATTACCTTAAGATTTAGTTTTTAAATAGATACACAAATATTAATAGCCATCACACTTGTACATGGCAATTCATAAGTACTGTATTGACAATTAACTTCTATAAATATTGTTAATGTTTCATCAACACGATCAAAAATAACAAAAACAGAATGAGAAGCCGCCATGTTTTCATGTGGACCCATTTATGAATCTACAAAATACCAAAATGTTTTTCCTGTCCTTTATTAGTTCAGGGCAGAGCAAAATCTTGGATTTATGAAAGCATAATCCTGTTTGACAAAACTCTTAGAATTTTATGAGGTTATAATTATCGGAATAGGCAAGGACAACCAGTGAATGTGCTGCATTTGAACTTTCAGAAGGCCTTTGATAAGATGCCACACAAGATTAAACAAAATTACAGCGCAGTACAGAAATAGGCAGAGAAATAACAGTTGGAGTTTGATCCGAACAGGTTAACATGTTGCACTTTGGGAGGTCAAATAAAGGGGAAAGCTAACAGCATTGTTACCAAGGGATATTTGGGTCCAGCTTCATAACTTCCTGAAAAAATGACAACAAAAGTATATAGAGTGGTAAAGGCAGCATATTGTATACTTGCCATCACAGGTCAGGTTATCGAGTGTAATATTGAGTATAACATTGCTGCTCTGTAGGAATTTGGTTAGGCCACATTTGGAGTATTGTCTGTAGTTCTGGTCTCCATTACAGGAAGGATGTGGAGCAGGGTGCAGAAGAATGCTGTCTAGGTTAGAGGGCTTTAAGAAAAGGTTGGATTGTTTTCTCTGGAGCATCAGAGGCTGCAGGGAAACCCGATGGGCATATGTAAAAATTATGAAGCCTAGATAAGGTAGACAATCAGAACATTCTCAGGGAGAAAATGCCAAAGACGAGTGGAGCCAAGGTGAGATGGGCAAAGTTTAAAGGAGATGCACAGGGTAAGGTTTTTTTTTTTTTTTTTTTAAACACATAAAGAGTGTCTGGAACGTCCTGCCAGGGGTGGTGATAGAAGCAGATACAATAGTGGCATTTAATAGCTTTTGGAGCGACCCAGATCTGCTGGGAATGAATCATGTACAGGCAGATGAGATTAGTTTAACTTGCCATCTAGACTGGGCCTAGACTTTGTGCTGAAGCAACTAGAGTGGAAATGGAACCTCAAATTTTCTGGCTTTTTGGGCCCTGGAACAATATTGTTCAGATGCAGGTATCTCTTTTACACTTATTGAAGAAGTTACCAAATATAATCATCCGCAGGCACAAATAATTTTCATGATGAGGCCACAAAAAGCCAGCTCTTTCCAGAATTCAACTGAGTTGGCTTGATTCTTTGTAGTTTTTTTCTTTTAACTGTGGTGCAGAAATTAGGTGTGATTTATCTACAATTTATGTTTTTGTGTTGTCCGTTCTTTGTTCCTTTTGATGCTGCTGCAACCAACATCTTAATTGTAGCTGTACTTCACTGTACCCGTGCACGATAATAAATCCGACAATTTGAGTTTACCTACTAAATAAAATATTGACTTTCAAATTTCTATGTCTGTTAATTAATAGATGCCATAAAGGCTTCTGCGTTTTAGAAACATAGAAAAATAGATGCAGGAGTAGGCCATTCGGCCCTTTGAGCCTGCACCGCCATTCAATATGATCATGGCCGATCATGATCATGATTTAAAGTTTGCATCCAGAATAATTGATGAAAATTATTATTACAAGAATGTTTTATCTAAATGGTGGCCGATTGGGAAAGGGGGAGATGCAGCGAGAAAAAGGGTGTCATGGTACACCAGTCATTGAAGGTAGGCATGCAGGTGCAGCAGGCAGTAAAGAAAGCGAATGGTATGTTAGCTTTCATTGCAAAAGGATTTGAGTATAGGAGCAGGGAGGTTCTACTGCAGTTGTACAGGGTCTTGGTGAGACCACACCTGGAGTATTGCGTACAGTTTTGGTCTCCAAATCTGAGGAAGGACATTATTGCCATAGAGGGAGTGCAGAGACGGTTCACCAGACTGATTCCTGGGATGTCAGGACTGTCTTATGAAGAAAGACTGGATAGACTTGGTTTATACTCTCTAGAATTTAGAAGATTGAGAGGGGATCTTATAGAAACTTACAAAATTCTTAAGGGGTTGGACAGGCTAGATGCAGGAAGATTGTTCCCGATGTTAGGGAAGTCCAGGACAAGGGGTCACAGCTTAAGGATAAGGGGGAAATCCTTTAAAACAGAGATGAGAAGAACTTTTTTCACACAGAGAGTGGTGAATCTCTGGAACTCTCTGCCACAGAGGGTAGTTGAGGCCAGTTCATTGGCTATATTTAAGAGGGAGTTAGATGTGGCCCTTGTGGCTAAGGGGATCAGGGGGTATGGAGAGAAGGCAGGTACGGGATACTGAGTTGGATGATCAGCCATGATCATATTGAATGGCGGTGCAGGCTCGAAGGG
Organism: Leucoraja erinaceus; assembly: GCF_028641065.1. Classification (NCBI taxonomy): domain Eukaryota; kingdom Metazoa; phylum Chordata; class Chondrichthyes; order Rajiformes; family Rajidae; genus Leucoraja; species Leucoraja erinaceus. The sequence continues at coordinate 23,175,291 of NC_073398.1, forward strand.
CCGAATGGCCTACTCCTGCACCTAATTTCTATGTTTCTATGTTTACAAATTACAAAGTTATATTTTTAACTAACTTTAAATAAATGTTATGCCCATTTAGAAAACATGTCCCACTCAACCAATGCCAACACAGTACAATATTTCTTGGCTTTTTGCACCTCTACAAATGTGTATGCACTTTTCACTGGAACGTTGTACTAAACTTTTTAAACAATTTCATATTAAAGAAAACTCACTGAAAATTTAATGCTATTTAAGGGTATTTAAGGGATAAAAGGTGGAAAAATAAGCATCACTGACTTACCTTTGTTTGGACTGCAGAATGTCTTTGTGTTCTCATTTCCTGTATCAAATTAAACACACTGAATTCTTCAGGTATTTTCTGAAACAGAAGGTACATTTTGCACAAATGAGAACCAAAATCAACATAATTAAAATTAATTGTTCTGATTTCACGTGCATTATTTCATTATTGACAGATAATTGATCCAAAAGGATTACAACAAACAAAATATGTGCTTCCCACTAGTAATTCAATCAATATCTTATACTAATAGTACATCTTAGTTTAGCATTTCAGTATAATATCCCAAAGCACCATAAAAATAAATAAAAATAAAATATGACATGAAAAATCAAGAATTAATTCAAGAATTAATAGTTTTTTTTAACAGACAGACAAGTCCATTCACCTAATTACTTGATCAAGTTCTTTTCTTGCTGAGAAATGTTTAAACAAGGTCCAAGCTTATATCATCAACCATGGCCCTTCTCCGGACAGCTATGACTATATTTCGACAAACATAATTATAAACAAATTAGAAATAATTTATTCACTTCCTTCAAAGGGCTATGTCACGGTGGCATTGCAGTAGAACTACTGCCTTTTCAGCAGCGGAGACCCAGGTTTGATCCTGACTACGGGTGCTTGGCTATACGGAGTTTGTACGTTCTCCCCATGACCTGCATGGGTTTTCTCCGAGATCTTTGGTTTCCTCCCACACTCCAAATGCACACGGGTTTTTTTAGGTTAATTGGCTCAGTAAAATTGTAAATTGTCCCTAGGATAGTGTTAGAATGCGGGGATCGCTGGTTGATGCGGACTCGGTGGGCCGAAGGGCCTGTTTCCGTGCTGTATCTCTAAACCAAATAATGCTTTGCATCCAGGTAAAGAGCAGCTTTCATGTATCACAAGTACAATAATCTAACTTATGTCATGCCACATAAAATATGCCTTTACCAGTCCCGATTAGTATTTTCTTAAATAGTTAGGAAAGAACTGCAGATGCTGGTATAAATCGAAGATAGACACCAAATGCTGGAGTAATTCAGCAGGACAGGCAGCATCTCTGGAGAGAAGGTATGGGTGATTTTCAGGTCGGGGTCCTTCTTCAGACTGATGTCAGGGAAGTGGACGGTACAGAGATAAAATGTAGTCGGAGACAGTAAGACTGGTAGAACTGGGAAGGGGAGGGGATAGAGAGAGAGAGAGGATAAGCAAGTGCTACTTGAAGTTAGAGAAGTCAACGTTCATACCACTGGGGTGTAAGCTACCCAAGCGAAATACGAGGTGCTTTTCCTCCAATTTGCGCTGGGCCTCAATCTGACAATGGAGGAGGCCCAGGAGAGAAAGGTCAGTGTGGGAATGGGGTAGTTATAGTGTTGAGCAACCGAGAGATCAGGTAGATGTTCAGAGAAACGATCGCCGAGCTTGGTCTCGCCGATATACAGGATAAGTGTGTTAAGGATTTAACACATAATCTGAATATTGCTCAAAAATTGTCTATTTCTAACAAAGGGCAGTAATCAACACGGTACGATCCAACCTCCAGGAGTTTTTACAGGAATCTTCATCATCTGACTGCTAAGATCTGACTTGCTTTAAAAGGAAATCCATAATACCAGTGCCAAGAGCAGCATGGTGACATGCCTCAATGACTACCGACCTTTGGCAGTAATGTCTGTGGTATCCATGTGTTTTGCGAGGTTGGTTATAACGCATATCAACCCGTCCTAATAAGGACCTGGGCACACGACACTTAGCCTATCACCGCAACAGAATAACAGGGAAAGTAGTCATACTGGGTCTCCACATTGCACTGGACAACTTAGACAATTGGAAGAACAGCATCTCATATTTCACTTGGGCAGCTTGCAGTATAAATATTAATTTCTCTAACTTCAAGTAACCCATGCATTCCCTCTCTCTCTCCATCCCTTCTCCAATCAAGTTGCACCAGCTTCTAATTTTCACCCAGCATACAGGTAACAATGGCTCGTTTCCTTCATCATTGTTACTTTTTCATTCATTGTCCATTATCTCTCTACATCATCTTCTATATCTATCATTTTCCTTTCCCCCCGACTAGTCCAAAGAAGGGTCTCGACCAGAAAAGTCACTAATTTTATCTCTCCAGAGATGCTGCCTGTCCCACAGTTCCTACAGTTTTTTGTGTCTATCTTAGACAATTAGAACAAGTTCACGAGACTGTTGTGTTGGAAAGAACTGCAGATGCTGGTTTAAAATCGAAGGTGGACACAAAATGCTGATGTTGCCTGTCCCGCTGAGTTACTACAGCATTTTGCGTCTACCTTCATGAGGCTGTTATTCAACAGCTTGCCGTTTAACACTATTATCCCCTCTAGACACCAACTAACTCAGGGAACCGGGTTGCTATTCATACCTATGTATGCAATACCTAATTTTGCTCGTTAGACCACAATCAGTACGAATTGGCAACCACACTTCCATCTTGATAACCATAAACACAGGAGCACCTCAAGGATGTGTGCTCTGACCCCTGTTCAACTCTCTCTATATCCATGATTGTGTAGCCAGAGACAGCTCTGAAGGCCATAGACGAATAACAGGTAACAATCAGGACGATAGATAATCTGATTGAATACTGCCAGAACAATACTGTGAAGAAGGGTCTCAACCCGAAACATCGCCTATTCCTTCACTCCATAGATGCTGCTTCACCTGCTGAGTTTCTCCAGCATTTGTCTACCAATAATCTCTCAAGGTTGGCAAGAGCAAGAAGTTAGTTGTTGATATCAGGAAGAGAATGAAAGGGTCCATGAACCTTTCATCATCGACAAGACGGCAGTGGAAGAGTCAACCGTTTCAAGTTCCTGGACGTGTACATCTCGGAAGATGCGTCTTGGGCCCAGCACATTGATGCAATTACAAAGAAAGCTCATCAATGCCTCCATCCAAAAATCTGCCCATCAGAAACTTCCTCATCCGAGGCTATTTGATGCAACCCCAAAGTTGTCCTGCCTTTCTTCACTTCCAGTTTTTATCCCCGCTCTCCCTACTACAGTCGAAAGAAGGCCCCGACCTGAAACTCACTTGTCCATTTTCTCCTGAGATGCTGCCTGACCCGCTGAGTTACTCCAACATATTGTGTCTATCATCAATACCTCTACTTCCTTCGAAGATTGAGATTTGATATGTGCCGAATATTTTATCAAACATCTGTAGGTGTAGGTGTACGGAGAAAGCATAGTGACTTGTGGCATCATGGCTTGATTCAGTAACTCAAACATCTAGGACCGAATGAGGCTGCAGAATGTGATGCATTTGCCTGGTCACCAAAGACCCTACCTCAACAACTAAGATCTACTGTGCTTTGTTTTGTTTACACTACAGACTTTTGCACTATTATAGTTTGGTGACTTAGTAAAACTGATTTTTAATTGATTACATTGTTGATTATTGTATATTTATTTATGCTTTATTGCATTAATGGGTCTGTAAAGGTGCAGTAAGTAAGATATCCATTGATCTGTTGCCAGTAACTATGATCATTAACCACACTTTATTCATTAATTAGTTTCCTACCATTAAGGTGAAATTAGCAAAATAGATGACTCACCCCAGCTTTGAGTAAATTCCAGGTATAATCAATTGCACATATGGCTCCAGTTCTTCCACATCCAGCACTGTGGGAGAACACAGAATTCCAGGAAATGACTCATTACGGTCATCCTTCATAAAACACAGTGACAACTTCCATCACTATTTGCATCATCTCCATTACCAATTTACAGGAACTTGCATTGATTTTAAGCAATGAAGCTTAAAGATTTTGCTTCCCAGCAATTTAATAATTATATCGTTAAAAGTTTAATTTCTTGGGTAACATAGAAAAAATGTTAAGCTTGCAGATCACATACATCCTGGGTTCAACTTCAATGCAAATTCATGCCATAAGAATGTAACCTTACACAATGAGTGTTAAAAATCTCAAATTTCCCACAAAAATTGTATAATTTAGTTTCTACCCATGTGCGATAAAAGAGCCTAATTCCAACAGAGAACACTGGGGAAGCAAAATGTAATTCCAAGAAATACCGCCAAATTCTTTTAAATTATTTTTAAATACTTATTTATTATTTTACTAATAAGTGTACATATGTGTCAATGGTTGTCGTGTTTGTATTTTTTTTAACCGGAGGAGATGTAATGGAATTTCGTTGCACAGTATTGTGCAATGACAATAAACGTATTCATTCATTCATTCACGACAAAGCAATTTCCTTCAGTTGATGCAATATTAATTACATTACAAAAAAGACAGAAAACATTCTGACTATCAGCTCTTCTACAACTTTTGACAAAATTGATCAAACATGTTTTATTTTTAATATTTGTCTTTTGTCATCCGAGTCCATGAGACAACTTTATTTGGTTCCACTTGCTACTTCTAGTAAAGATGAAACAAAGATGGATTTTCCTCTATACCTGCAATGGATGCAAATAGGTACACCTTCATGCTCTTGATATTCTCGCATCAAACTGATCATGTCCAAAATTGAATCAAATGAAGAAGGAACATCATGATCTGGCCAGTTCACATAATGAAACTGATAGATTCTACGAGATTCCTATTGAAGAAGAAATACAGGGTTTAATTTACTATAATTCACCATAAGCTATTAATACACCAGGCACAAAGTTTATCCAATAAAAGTAAAATATTGGTTATATATTATTCAACTTTATTTGAAACATTCTCACTGGCTAATGCATGCAAGCTGATTAATAACACAATAAAAACAAGAGAGCATATATTATTTTTTAAATATTCTCTTTAAGCAATGCAATTTGATGAGAAATAAACAGGGGATTGACAATATAAATATAGGTCAAGTAATGAAGAGGGAGAAAACAAGGGAAGATTGGATTGAGGAAGATTGGATTGAGAGAAACAAAGAAAAAACTAATGCAGCAGTTTCATGAAACATGGGTGTTTGGACAAGGCCACAACACAGTGGAGCAAACTGCTTAGACAGGTGCATCTCCTCCTTAACAATTACAATATAAAACATGCATATTGACCAAAAAAAAAGCACCCAATTATTATGGAGGGAGTAACGTATTTTCAAAAAGCAGTGCCTAACCTGCCAATACTCAATCAATCCTGCTAAATTAAAGTGCGGATCCCTTTACCAGTATTAAGACAGAGGTGTCGGGACCATAAACTGCACAAACAATATACCCAAAGGCATATTTTTGTACATGTTATTTGCTATCTCATTACGCTGAGGTTTGCAGGAATGGTAATGTTTTGTTGTAGATAAAGTAAAATAGTGAATGGCACTGATGTTAAAAGAATGGTACAGCAAATTAAATCCCATGCTTTCATCACTAGAAATTATGTTTAAAAGCAAACAGAGATCCAAGTTAGTAAATATTTTCAACCAAAGAAATTACGTTTTCAAATATTGAACACATAAGCAATCTAAAACCAAAAGAGAGACATAAACAATCGCAAAGGTGAATATATCTAACACCAAATGGCTCCTTTGCTGAAAAGCTGCTGATAAATTTGCAATGCTATTCCAGTGCCATCGGTTGCATGAGACAATCAAGTGTGATAACACAGTTGTGTTCAAGAGGGAACTGCAGATGCTGGAAGATCGAAGGTACACAAAATTGCTGGAGAAACTCAGCGGGTGCAGCAGCATCTATGGAGCGAAGGAAATAGGCGACGTTTCGGGCCGAAACCCTTCTTCAGACTGATGGGGGTGGGGGGGAGAGAAGGAAGGAAAAGGGGAGGAGGAGGAGCCCTTGCTGTCTCCTCCCCTTCCTTAACCCTCTAGCTGTCTCCTCCTATCCGCCCGCCCTCGGGCTCCTCCTCCTCCCCTTTTCCTTCCTTCTCCCTCCCCACCCCCCATCAGTCTGAAGAAGGGTTTCGGCCCGAAACGTCGCCCATTTCCTTCGCTCCATAGATGCTGCTGCACCCGCTGAGTTTCTCCAGTAATTTTGTGTACCTGTGATAGCACAGTTACTAAGGTACTGGTTAATGGGCACAAAAAGCTGCAGTATATCAGCAGGTCAGGCAGCACCTCTAGAGAAAAGGAATAGTTGATGTTTCAGGTCGAGACCCTTCTCCAGACTGAGTTAGGGGAAAGGGAAACCATAGACGGTGATATAAAGAGATATAGAACAAATGAATGAAAGATATGCAAAAATAACAATGATAAAGGAAACAGGTTAGCTGCTGACTAGGTAAAAAATGAGTTAGACAATTTAACTCACCAGGAGGACAGTGAAACCAGTACAAAAACAAAGGTGGGGGAGGGACGGAGAGAGAGAGCATGCAAGGGTTACTTGAAGTTGGAGAAATCAATATTCGTACTGCTGAGTTGCAAGATGCCCAAGCGAAATAAGAGGTGCTGTTAATGGGGATGGACAATAAATACAGACCTTGCCAGTGGTGTTCCCGTACAGTGAATGAGTTTTACACCCACAAATTCAAGAAATGGGTGAACTTTGAAGTATACTGTCATACGGTTCAAAGTAAACTCATTTCACTCCTCCAAAGATTCAACTTCTTCAAAGTTACTGGATACTTCAATTATTCTTCATCAAATGTAAAAGCATGAAATCTCAAATGGGCAAGTTATGAGGAAAGTAGATTCCCTGCTGATAATGGACCAATACTCACATTCTGGAATTCCACTAATAGAGTCCTTATGAAATAGTCATTCCTTGCCTGTTCCTCCTCCTGGAAGGGCATGAAAAAAAGACAAAATAATTAGTGACACTAAATTGATATCGGATCTGGCAGTGCAATTGCAAAAAAATCATTAAGTAGCATTAAACAAAGGAAATAATACATGATGTCCTGACATAGAATGCGGTTATCATTTTTTACACATAACTGTTGATTTTGATTACGGAATGTTATAGACTCATTCTCAATTCTTGGTTTACAACTACAATGGTATTGATATGAAACACTAGGTTATCTGTATTAGACAATTATCCAAGTCCAATACATTCACCAAAAAGCATTGCAATGTTTAAGAGTATATATATACACACCATCTCTCCTGGAAAATTTAGCAAATCATTTGAAAATCAGATAGCTGCATTGTCAGAAATCTAAGATTTTTACTTTCATTTACAACATTTCGATGTTCTTTAAAAAAGTCTCTAAACTTCTCTCAACAAAATCTTTGTGTTAACTGTTAAAATTCTGCTATAACCTAAATATGCATAAAACAAGAAAAATCTAATATTTAAGGAGGAATTTTAAGCCTTTCAGTAGCTTAAATCTGCTAATGACAGTCATTACAAACAAAAGATAGATACTAAAAGCTGGAGTAACTCAGTGGGCCAGGAATAGGTGGCGTTTCAGGTCGAGACTCTTCTTTTTGCGAGTCGGGGGAAAAGGGAACGAGAGAAAGAGATGGTGATATACAGTGCCCTCCATAATGTTTGGGACAAAGATCCATCATTTGCCTCTGTACTCCACAATTTGAGATTTGTAATAAAAAAAAAAATAAATAAATAAATAGATAGAAGCCACGTGGTTATAGTGCACATCGTCAGATTTTAATAAAGGCCATTTTTATACATTTTGTTTTCACCATGTAGAAATTACAGCAGTGTTCATACATAGACCCCCCCCCCCCCCCCCCCCCCATTTTCATCAGGATACCATAATGTTTGGGACACAGCAATGTCATGTAAATGAAAGTAGTCATGTTCAGTATTTTGTTGCATATCCTTTGCATGCAATGACTGCTTGAAGTCTGCGATTCATGGACATCACCAGTTGCTGGGTGACTTCTCTGGTGATGCTCTGCCAGGCCTGTATTGCAGCCATCTTTAGCTTATGCTTGTTTTGGGAGCTAGTCCCCTTCAGTTTTCTCTTCAGCATATAAAAGGCGTGCTCAATTGGGTTCAGATCGGGTGATTGACTTGGCCACTCATGAATTGACCATTTTTACCTTTGAAAAACTCCTTTGTTGCTTTAGCAGTATGTTTGGGATCATTGTCTTGCTGTAGAATGAACTGTCAGCCAATGAGTTTTGTGGCATTTGTTTGAACTTGAGCAGATAGGATGTGTCTATACACTTCAGAATTGATTATGCTACTACCTTCAGCAGCTGTATCATCAATGAAATGAGCCAGTACCTTCAGCAGCCATATATGCCCAGGCCATAACACCTCCATCACCATGTTACACAGATGACGAGGTACACTTTGGATCTTGGGCAATTCTTTCTCTCCTCCATACTTTGCTCTGGCCATCACTCTGATATAAGTTAATCTTCGTTTGATCTGTCCACAAGACCTTTTTCCAGAACTGTGGTTGCTCTTTTAAGTACTTGGCAAACTGTAACCTGGCCATCCTATTTTTCCAGCTAACCAGTGGTTTGGACCTTGCAGTGAAGCCTCTGTATTTCTGTTCATGAAGTCTTCTGTGGACAGTGGTCATTGACAAATCCACACCCGACTCCCGAAGAGTGTTTCTGATCTGTCGGACAGGTGTTTGGGGATTTTTCTTTATTATAGAGAAAATTCTGTCATCAGCTGTGGAGGTCTTCCTTGGCCTGCCAGTCCCTTTGCGATTAGTAAGCTCACCAATGCTCTTTTTTTGCAAACAGTTGATGTTGGAAAGCCTAAGGTCTCTAGCAGTTTTATTCTTGTTTCTCAGTCTCATAATGGCTTCTTTGACTTTCATTGGTACAACTTTGGTCCTCGTGTTGGTGAAGAGCAATAACATTTTCCAAAGGTGATGGAAAGACTGGAGGCAAGACTAGGTGCTTAGAGCTCTCTTATACCTGCATTAAGGAGGCAATTAAACACACCCGAGCAATTACAAACACCTGTGATGCCATGTGTCCAAAACATTATGGTGCCCTGAAATGGGGGGGGGGGGGGGGGGGGGGGGGGGGACTATGTATAATTTTCCGTAATTTCTACATGGTGAAGCCAAAATGTATAACAGTGGCCTTTAATAAAATCTGACAAAGTGCACTTTAACCACATGTGATTTTTTAAATTACATTTATCAAATTGTGGTATACAGAGGTAAATAAATGATGGGTCTTTGTCCCAAACATTATGGAGGGGACTGTAGAACAAAAGATAAGCAAAAAAAGTAAAATGTGGTCTACCTTTTGTTTAAACTGGCATCTGCAGTTCCTTCCTAGTTATTACATACAATCTAGTTTCCACCTTTGAAACCAGTGAGGAACTGCTGGCTGTGGTCTCCGATACGATTCGATTTGCCTAAACGACTGACGTGTGTGTCACTTTCAATGGCCAATTAAGTTCACAAGCAGAATATTATCCTGCAGACTAAGAATACTTGAATTCTCTAACAATTTCCTGCAATCTTCATCAAATATGCTTTCCCCTCATTTGATATTAAAGTCAGGGTAAAAGTGAATATAATTTACCCAAAATAAATTACACTAATTTAGCAAAGATCATAAAAAGGGAAAGTGGGAAGAAGAAGAATTGGTAACGGTGCACTTGGGAGTATAAACACCATCACAAACTAGTTGAACCAAATGCTATTTCTGGACTATGATTTTTATATCCTGTATTAAGAAAAGTGGAGCAATACATTTTTTGCTCAATGAATAATCTTTTGGAAATTAGGTGACTCTGGTAAGGTCACAGTTAATGTAAATCCCTGTTGAATAAGTCACCGTCTTTTTGATTTAAGATAACACTGTAGCAATTCTTTTGTTTTTGATTACAATTCTTGGAATTCTTACAATGAGTTGGTCTGCTGAATCAGAAGTAATAAGCAACTATGTCATTAGAGATTGAAATCACTTGTGAAGTAGATAGCCAGCATTATTCTTTAAAGGAATCAGTGAACCAATTGTACATTTCATAGAATGGCATCTTTCATCAATGTTCCTCTCCCCCTTCCAAATGTCAGTTCACAAGTTACGATTTCCATTGCATAGGTTGGTATATTGGGATTTGAACTTCAATTCTGGTTGCAGATAAGAAACGTTTCCTACATACATGCATGATTTGCACACAAAATGTTGTCTAATCACAAAAATTTTTTTATGACTATTTGACTAAAGCCTGAATAAAGTTAAATGCAACTGTCCTTATTAGTTTCAAAGTAGAGCACAGAACTGGACCCTTCAGGGCCTCTTTCGGAGCTGTATGCTGTGATTATTTTGCTAGTTACATAGCCATCTCACTACTGTTTTAACTGTGCTAAGTGGACAAAGTCAAAAGATGCCAAAACATTTTTTGATCCAAACCACTATGGTTCATTGAGATCAAAATATCACTCATCATTATTTCTGATAATGAGCCACTTCCTGTTACTCAAGATATATATTAATGGTTTTGAAATTTAAGATTTAGAAATCCAACGAGTTTCATCTTTATGGGTGTAGCTGAATTGCCTCAATCAGACAATGAGCCTCACCCACTGATTAATTTCTATTCCATGCCCACACCATAACACCATGATAAAACATCCATCATGATGAGAGGGTAACAATCTTATGCCTGCTCTGTACATTATGGATGTGATACACAAGAAAAAGAGGTTATGTGCTCACTATAGATCCTCCATCTCAGCTTTTCATTATTATCATCTTTTGATAAACTATTTAAAGAAAGATAAATGGGAAAGTAAATTCTGACAAAGATGGAACCTGTGGTGAGGTTTAGATGAATGGACAACAAAAACAGCAGATGGAGCAAAATATTTGGTAATCTACACCACAAAGACTAGAAAACTTAAATATCAGATCACTAAAAACATTGATTCTCCATTATTTAAAATGATTAATCTTGAAAAAAAAACAGTAGAATCTCGTCTGAAAAAGATTTCACTCGTCCTATTAGTAAATCTATTATCATTTACTCGTTGCCCCCCCCCCCCCACCCAAGCACTAACTTCAAGTACAGCAAAACACTCACACAAGTAATCTGAAATTCTCCAAGACGAAGAGCATCATCCCCATGTGGTGGCCAGTAACGCTCACATTTTTTCTGTAGAACAGGAAAGCTAAAATTATTAATATACATTTTTAGTTTAAATTGACTTACTGTCTCAAATGAAAATTGGACACAGGAACTTACCCTCCCCATTTCAAACTCACGGCACGCCATGATAATTATCTGGAATTAGAAAATAGTAGAATGTTTAATAATTTGTTCAGCAGAAAGCCCACAGAAAGTTACAACATGGAATGACTGAATAGCCTCCCACTTGCTGACATTTATGCAACTTCATCCGACCTTCCAGTTTGCTTTACAGCCTGTTTTAACTGAAGTTACTAGTTCTGACAATCAAAAATTGAGACAACTTACTCCAACGTTATATTCCCAGATCATCCTCCAAAAGTCAAGAACAGAATTTGCTAGTGGACCTTGCGTTGCAATATAGGATTTTGGCCCATAAACTCCCTAGAAATATAATAAGAATACACATTAACCAAATTAAAAACCCAACAAAGCACTTCATTTCCAAACCATTAAGATAACAATTCTAAATAAAAGGTTATAATCCAACAGAATCAGTTATTCCATACAATTACAA